>NW_026887238.1:0-11632 GCF_032173495.1 Musca vetustissima
TTTGGAGATAATTTGGTCAAAATTTGGTAGTCTATCGTTCTTTTAAGCCATTAATTGTCAATTTTCAAAATATTTTATTTTTTTTTCAATTGGATTGACATTGTATTAGAAACATTTTATGTGAGTATACAAACAAATATTTGAGAAGTATATCATTGAATGTACGTACATCCATGTAATGTACGTAAATTTTGGGACAAATACAAGGATGGAAAATAAGAAGACATTCTGAATCAAGTTCTGATTTTAATATCCATTCCCTAGATTATTTTGCTTGAAAATAAGAGTAATAGCTTCCATAGGAACATTTTGTTCCTTAAAGTACCAAAATGTTGATATTCCACTGGAATATCAAATCTGGTGGTACCATTATATGGTGGTTATATTCCTAATCGTTGGTCTATATCTGTGAACTTATAAACTAATATATGATGATATATCTTTTCCTAATACTATCATTAAACTCACCTGGAAAGAGAACAGAAGGAGAATGCCAATTAGGTCGAGCTGTTCATATCTTATATACCGAAAATGGGGTGGGACCTGTATGTAGGAGCTATATAAAACTTGGACCTTAATAGGGAGGTTTCCGCACAAATGTGTTTTACCCTTCAATATTCCGGAATAATATATTAATGCTACTACAATGGGACTGGAGATATATTAATTAGAACAATATTGATAATTTTTGATAAAGAGGTTTTGATATCGTTATCGTTATATGAGATCTACCCCTAATTTGGGCCAATATTGAATTACAGCTGATAAGATTTAAAACGTGTCCAAATCCCTAAAGCACCGAAAAATGTGTAGTACCATTATATGGGGTCTATTAGCAAATAGTAAATATTTAGGGATACCTTTATATAGGTGCTACCACAATACTTGGGTAAATATTGATAATTTTAAGTAGGGAGACTTTCTTCTCAATAAGTATACCTCATATTAAATTACATGCAATTCTGTTGAGCATTGGGGTTATATGGGGCTTTCCTAAAAAGTGAACCATGTACAATATTCAAATTTTAAAACTCTATCTTAAATCTTGGAGGGTATAGAAAAATAAGTTAATATTGGGTTACCGTTATGCGGAAATCTTATAAATATATTGGGAAATTTTAATTACACCGAAAGTCAAATGTATATGTGCCTTCAAATTTAATTTTTTTTCACGAATTCAGATATTAA
Source organism: Musca vetustissima (assembly GCF_032173495.1). Classification (NCBI taxonomy): domain Eukaryota; kingdom Metazoa; phylum Arthropoda; class Insecta; order Diptera; family Muscidae; genus Musca; species Musca vetustissima. The sequence continues at coordinate 1,189 of NW_026887238.1, forward strand.
TAAATGTATATCCATCAAAACTTTAGAATGCAAAATTAGAAAGAAGACTCGCTCATAAACATCAAATTGTAGAAATTCAGTATTGATATACATACATCAAGGCAAGACAACGTTTGCCGGGCCCGCTATCTTCTATCTTCTATATATGTATATAAAAATGAATTGCTGTTCGTTAGTCTCGCTAAAACTCGAGAACGGCTGAACCGATTTTTCTTATCGTAGTCTTGAAATGTTCGTGGAGCTCCAGAGAAGGTTTAAAAGGTGAGAAAAAGTCAAAAACCGCGAAAAATTTGCAAAAAGTATTTTGCAACACATTGGCATTTCACGAATTTAGTATCGAACTATTTGACAACGTCGTAGTTGTTATTTTGAGATATTTATGGCGAAAATCGGTAGCGTATCATTCCATTAAGCCTACATTTGTCAATTATTGAAAATTTTCAAAATATTCAATTTTTGTTTCAATTGGATTGACATTGTATTGAAACATTTTTGGGAGAATACAACAAATATTTGAGAAGTATATCATTGAATGTACACGCGATCATTGTATGTACACGTTTTCCATAGAATGCACGTGAATTTTAGGACTAATGCAAGGATGGTAAATCAGAAGACATTCTGAATCGAGTTCGTGTCCATTCAAAGGATTCAAAGATCCATGTCCTAGATTAATTTGTTTGAAAATAATAATATGAACATGTTGTTTCTTTAAGTACCTGAAATGTTGCTATGCCACGTGAAATATCAAATTATGTGGTTATAGGCCTAATCGTTTTTCAATATCTTTGTACTTATAAACAGAACACCTCGCATATATCCGATACCAAAAATGTGCAAAAATCTATCATTGAGCTCAGCTGTAAAGAGAACAACTAACAAAAAATCAGCAATAGTAGAAAAAAACCAAGACATATCATCTAATTTAAAGTTTCTACCAAAACCTCCGTTTGATGTTACATATTCCTATTGAACATGCCAACTACCGATAACACTCAGGTTGGAAAACGGGAGTAAGAACTTCAACATACCGAAAATTGAACGGGAAATAATTATGACGTATTTCTAAAACGTTAATCTATAGTGCATAATTTCTGGGATGCTGTCTTTTATTCACAGGAATCCGTTATCCCTAATTATAGCCGACTCTATAAGAAAATTCGGTCAATGTCTTTACAGAACCGAAAATGGGGAAGGACCTGTATTTATATGCTATATCAAAACTTGGTCCTAAATAGATAATTTTTTACCCGCAATTTTTTACGCAATATGCCGAAATGACATATTTTATTATATTTAGGCATACAATGGGAATGGGGATTAATTAATTGTTGGTATGAAGATTTGACACCACATGAGAAAATGTGGGGATACCATTACATGGGTGATACCCGGAAACTTGGATCAATATTGATAATTTTTTGTAAGTAGATTTTGTACTCACTGATCATCTAAAATATAAAATTACAGCCAATTTTGTTCTAACACGTGACAAAACCCCCCAAAATACAGAAGAGGGAACTGATATTGGCAATATACTTGGGCCAATATTGATAATTTTAAGTAGAGAGATTTTCTGCTCTAGAACTGTCCCTTATATTATATTAAAAACAATGATGTTGAAAACCGTGCCCAAGATATTCAAACAACCAAATGTTTAGGGCTACCATTATAGAGGCGGTACCCCGCAAAATATGCCAATATTGATAATATTTGGTACGGACACTTTCTGCTCAATTACAACCTATTCTGTTGAAAAAATCGTTATAATTTCTCATATTACAACGGGATACCCTAAATAGTGAACTAATATTGAACGTTTTCAATACCAAATATCGTAGGAGTAGTAGCAATGTATGTGCAAATTTCAGAGGACTATCTTAAATCGTGGAGTGTAGCTTAATATTGGGCTATATTGAATTATATTTGTGAATTATACATCAACAATAATGCTATGCAATACAACGTTTGCCGGGCCCGCTAGTAATATATAAATATATATACAAACAGATTATGTGAACCACAATGTACACCAAGTACGTTATGGTGGAAGCTGCTGTTTCAAAATGAAAATTGGTATTGCAGAAAAAACGTGTATGAGTACGTCGCTGGAGACTATACCTTAGCGGGGCCAATGTTGATTGCATCGTGTATGAATTACGAACATTTGTAGTTATCATTATATGAGGTACAATGCCTAACTGATATGCACTGATATACATCTACTTCGAAACTAACTATTTTGCATCAGAATACATTTCTTTACGCTTAATATTAAAAACACCGAACATCTGTAGGTATCATTATATGGGGGCTAGGCCCATTATCGAACATAAAGTTCTAGTTTTTTATCTCCACAGGTGAAATGTTTACAACAGAGTCTTAGAACAAAAACCAAAAGGCGGAACAAATCAGATATCTATTTTAATATAAACAAGTTAAAAAGCGTTAAGTTCGGCCGGGCCGAACTTTCGATACCCTCCACCATAGTTATACTGTCAGGTACTTGAAATGAAAATAAAGGGAACATACCAAAAAGTGGCCTTTCTACAAACTGATTATGTAAACCATAATTTCAGCAATTTTTAATGAATATTTATACCCTCAGCCTTATGGCTAATGAGGGTGTATACACTTTGATACAGTAAAAATGTGCTTCGTCGAAATATTGATTTCATCCAATCTTTGCTATATTATTATTATTCCAAACTTTATTCAAGTTGGAAGATGGGAAATATCGATCCACTCCTTCTGGTACGTTCCACACAGGGGCTAGGCCTAGGCCTAAATCCGGGCTATAGTTCATATATTGTGCATTATCGAACCTTACGTTGTATCCTCGGCAGGTGAAATGATTACAACAGTGTCTTAGAACGAAACCCAAAACGCAGAACAAATCAGATAAGTAATTTAATATAAAAAAGGAGGTTATATATACATATATATATATGGGCAATATTGCCAATTTTTTAATATTCCATTTTCAAAAAATCAGCTTTTTTGTTTTTGTGACACATCAATGATTTTTGGTACACATATAGAGAAAAATGTTCTGACTCCGAAACCGTTCGCGATCAAATTTTTGGTTAATGCGCGCAAAAGTTATCGAGGTTTTAATTTTGGGCATAAGAAAAAAATCTTAAAATTACGCCGTATATTATATTGACCAAAAGCGTTGATATATATCTTTCCCCGTAAAATAATAATATGAATATATTATAATAATCGCGAAAAATGCACATCTTCGCGAAATATGAGAAAAATAATAAAAATGTGGGAGATTACGTCAATATATTCAATATATTAATGACATACATACACCTAAAAAATAATTTAAAAATATCTACATAATCTAAACACCATGATGAATCAAATGATATCAAAATCACACAAGTCCGTGTAGTGGTTTCTAAATCAAAGCGACAACAAAACAAGTTATTGAGGAAAAATATTTGTTTATGGTTCGAAGAAATAATGTCATCATATTTATTTTTTTAATTGTATACAAGAAATTTCAGAAAAAAATGTTGGGGTCATTCTGCTATTTTACCCGAATTTCGCCGAAAAATTGACATATATATTAATAATCACTTTTTGTGTATAAGTATACGCCTTTCGGATTATATCAAGACCCTTCCTATAAATCTTAGAATTCTATAAATAGGAATAAATCCTAAAATAATATAATATTTTGAAATATACATTTTAAATTGCGTGTAAATCGCGTAATTCTCAAAATCATTTGATGCGCATGCGGTTTCCAGGAAGTCCTGAAGTTTATCTTCCAATCCATATATATTTTGCGAAATTTCATTTGACGGCTAAGATGTGCCACACGTTACATTGAAGTACCCAAAAAATCGTAAAACGCTAATAATTCCCGAAAACTTCATATGCCATTAACGCGCATCCGATTTCGGTGTGCACCCTAAAAAAATACATCGATCTATACCGATTTCAATGTGGTCCATTAAGAACCATGGATGTGCCAGCCCAATCTATTTTTGAGATAAATTGCGTACATCTCTCTTTCGGCTGAAGGTTTTAAAGTTCTCTTTTCGAAAAAGATCAAAATCCATTTGAGGTCATTTATTGAAGCGCAAATGATACACAGAAAACGCAAAAAAATCCGCGATATTTTCAAAAACATTTTTTGCCAAATTTCGTGTTTTTGGAAGGCCAGTTCCCGCCGTTCGAGTACATGGATTTTCACGAAGAAGATTTTATATGATCCGAAACGTAAAAAACCTTATTGATCGCGGGTACCCATATCATTCAGTTGACAGATCTAAAAATTTGGCCCGAAAAATAGGTTTTTTAGAAATTTGATCGCACAAAATTCACACCTTCGGATGAGTATAACTCTGAAGCTGTGCATACTACATACACAAAATACATATCAAATTACACAGATTCGCGACTACAATAATCTTATAATCGATTTTTAGAAATTCCTGTTTGCGTATTAAAGCTAGAAGTAAAATTAAAAAAACACTCAAAATTGAGCTTCAAAATGTCAGCATCATTTAAAGGTAGATGCAGTTAAAATTTTGAAAAATGATACATAAGGGGCGTAGTCCCCATTTTGTTGGCTTCTAGTTTTCTTTTGACACGCAGACCGTGCAATGAGTGGCTTAGTCACAAATCGATCGAGAACATAAAAAAACTGGTTCGCCTCAACCTGTTTTTACACATTTTTTTACATTAAAGTAGACACAGCTTCCACTAACATAAAGATTGGAGGTCAATATCATGAACAGTTTGCAACGACAGATCAATTAACCCAAAACTATTCACTTTTTTTCATATACTTAAGTAGTTCCCGAGTTATAAAGGGATGAACCTCCGCTTCAGCTATGTTAAAAAATTGGCAATATTGCCCATATATTATAATTTTTAGTAGGGAGATTTGTTACCATATACGACTACGCGAAAAACGCGCTCAAGAACCCAAAATTGGGTTCCAAAATTGGGGGCACCCTTATATGGGGGCTACCCGAAAAAATGGGCCTATATTCATAATTTTTTGTGGAGAGATTTGGTACCTGTCAGTATATCTGTGGTGGAGTACTCAAAATACTAAATTACAGCCAATTCGGTGGAAAAGTACGACCAAAACTCTCAAAATATTGAAAATTATGAGGTACCGTTATATGGGGGCTACCAGGAAAGTGCACCTATACTTATAATTTTATGTGGAGACATTTAGTACCCAATATGAACCCAATCTACCAAATTTCAGCGAATTCGGCTGAAAAACGCGCCCAAGAACCGCAAAAAAACGAAAATTGGTGGGTACCCTTATATGGGGGCTACCCGAAAAAATTGACCTATATTCATAATTTTTTTGTGGAGAGATTTGGTACCTATTAAGAACTCAAAATACTATATTACAGCCAATTCGGTGGAAAAATACGACCAAAACCCTCAAAATACTGAAAACTAGGAAGTACTGTTATACGAGGCTACTAGAAAAAGTAGACCTATACTTACAATTTTTTTGAAGAGCAAATATCAGGGAATTCAGCTAAAAGACGTGCTCAAGAACCCCAAAATACCGAAATTTTGCGGATACCCTTATATGGGAACTATGCCTAAACGTGGACCGATATATCCCATCTTCGAACTTGGCCTGCCTGCAGACAAAAGACAACCCTATGCAAAATTTCAGCACCCTATCTCAATTCCTTCAGAAGATAGCGTGATTACAACAGACGGACGCACGGACGGGACTAGATCGTCTTAGAATTTTACCCTGATCAAGAATATATATACTTTATAGGGTCGGAAATGAATATTTCGATGAGTTACAAACGAATATTTCGATGAGTTATACCCTCCACCATACTAGGGTGGAGGGTATAAAAAATTAGAGCGAAACTTTTTTTCTGCTCCACTAAGTTCAAAATTTGTACTACTAGTGTGGACGACTGTATACATCATATGATATCTATATTCATACAAACTACAGCTATAATAACCGTTAATTTGTATATTCAAATATTTGAGCATATTTGAGAAAAACACACCCATTTTTCGAAAATATGGTAAACAAGTGAAAAGCGTTAAGTTCGGCCGGGCCGAACTTTGGATACCCTTCACCACAGATATACTGACAGGTATTTGAAATGAAAAAGTGGACCGATATTTATAATTTTTAATAAAGATATTTGGTACCCAATACGAACCCAATGTACCAAATTTCAGCGACTTCGGTTGAAAATCGCGCTCAAGAACCCAAAAATACCGAAAAGGGGGGGGGGGGTGCCCTTATATGGGGTCTACCAGAAAAAGTGGACCGATATTTATAATTTATAGTAGAGATATTTGGTACCCAATAAGAACTCAATGTACCAAATTTCAGCGTATTCGGTTGAAAAACGCGCTCAATAAACCCAAAATACCGAAAATTGGGGGGTACTGTTATATGGGAGCTATACCTAAACATATACCGATATATCCCATCTTCGAACTTGACCTGCCCGCAGACAAAAGACAACCCTATGCAAAATTTCAGCACCCTATCTCCATTCCTTCAAAAGATAGCGTGATTACAACAGACGGACAGAAGGACGGACATGGCTAGATCGTCTTAGAATTATATCCTGATCAAGAATATATATACTTTATAGGGCCGGAAATGAATATTTCGATGAGTTACAAACGGAATAACAAAATTAATATACCCTATAATTATCAGATTATCTAAGGGTAACTCTGGTGCGCATATAAGTGAGCCACCTCTTAGAAAATGAGCAGGTGTCTTCTGGGTCTTCAGATAGGGGGAAATAGGGCGGGAATTCAAAACACTCTTTATTCTTACAAGAATTGTTGTAAATTCTTCGAAGTTGAATTTTTGTTGTCCGACTACCCTTTTGAAGTGAGCTTGCATGACCCATTAAACACAACTCTACCTTTCGTGTTGATGCTTTCAGCCAAGTGAAATGTATTCGTTTAAAACGTCTCTGTACGTGTTTTGTCTTTATTTAAGCGCTTCTCCATGTTTTCGTATTGGCGTAGGGCCTTGAATCGAGACGATTCTAAAAACATAGATTGTTTGTATTCCTTTATAAATGTCAATTTTACTTGAAATCTACCGTCCGTTCGACGGCACGCTGTTTTCTTTAAAATTCTTCACAGTACTCATCTTCTACGGCGAGAATAGGAGCCCGTTCGACTTACTCTTGATCCTAGAATTTTCGTAATACTATGCCTATACCGCAAAAAAACGAAAATTGGTGGGTACCCTTATATGGGGGCTACCCGAAAAAATTGACCTATATTCATAATTTTTTTGTGGAGAGATTTGGTACCTATTAAGAACTCAAAATACTATATTACAGCCAATTCGGTGGAAAAATACGACCAAAACCCTCAAAATACTGAAAACTAGGAAGTACTGTTATACGAGGCTACTAGAAAAAGTAGACCTATACTTACAATTTTTTTGAAGAGCAAATATCAGGGAATTCAGCTAAAAGACGTGCTCAAGAACCCCAAAATACCGAAATTTTGCGGATACCCTTATATGGGAACTATGCCTAAACGTGGACCGATATATCCCATCTTCGAACTTGGCCTGCCTGCAGACAAAAGACAACCCTATGCAAAATTTCAGCACCCTATCTCAATTCCTTCAGAAGATAGCGTGATTACAACAGACGGACGCACGGACGGGACTAGATCGTCTTAGAATTTTACCCTGATCAAGATTATATATACTTTATAGGGTCGGAAATGAATATTTCGATGAGTTACAAACGAATATTTCGATGAGTTATACCCTCCACCATACTATGGTGGAGGGTATAAAAAATTAGAGCGAAACTTTTTTTCTGCTCCACTAAGTTCAAAATTTGTACTACTAGTGTGGACGACTGTATACATCATATGATATCTATATTCATACAAACTACAGCTATAATAACCGTTAGTAAAAGTGGACCGATATTTATAATTTATAGTAGAGATATTTGGTACCCAATAAGAACTCAATGTACCAAATTTCAGCGTATTCGGTTGAAAAACGCGCTCAATAAACCCAAAATACCGAAAATTGGGGGGTACTGTTATATGGGAGCTATACCTAAACATATACCGATATATCCCATCTTCGAACTTGACCTGCCCGCAGACAAAAGACAACCCTATGCAAAATTTCAGCACCCTATCTCCATTCCTTCAAAAGATAGCGTGATTACAACAGACGGACAGAAGGACGGACATGGCTAGATCGTCTTAGAATTATATCCTGATCAAGAATATATATACTTTATAGGGCCGGAAATGAATATTTCGATGAGTTACAAACGGAATAACAAAATTAATATACCCTATAATTATCAGATTATCTAAGGGTAACTCTGGTGCGCATATAAGTGAGCCACCTCTTAGAAAATGAGCAGGTGTCTTCTGGGTCTTCAGATAGGGGGAAATAGGGCGGGAATTCAAAACACTCTTTATTCTTACAAGAATTGTTGTAAATTCTTCGAAGTTGAATTTTTGTTGTCCGACTACCCTTTTGAAGTGAGCTTGCATGACCCATTAAACACAACTCTACCTTTCGTGTTGATGCTTTCAGCCAAGTGAAATGTATTCGTTTAAAACGTCTCTGTACGTGTTTTGTCTTTATTTAAGCGCTTATCCATGTTTTCGTATTGGCGTAGGGCCTTGAATCGAGACGATTCTAAAAACATAGATTGTTTGTATTCCTTTATAAATGTCAATTTTACTTGAAATCTACCGTCCGTTCGACGGCACGCTGTTTTCTTTAAAATTCTTCACAGTACTCATCTTCTACGGCGAGAATAGGAGCCCGTTCGACTTACTCTTGATCATAGAATTTTCGTAATACTATGCCTATATCTTCTTCATGCTTCGAAGATACTTAGACTGTAGCGAATGCGATACTGTCGTATGTTATTGGCCCGTTTATATACCAACCGCATATTGAGTTTTGCGCTATCATGTTCCCATTCACGTTTTTCTTAATAAAAGTTAGCATTATCGATGGAAGAATATCACATAGTGTAATGCAACAAGATTTAATTGCATTTGTGACTATTGTGCAACTTTAGCCATGCTGAACATTTTTTAAACTATGAGAGCAAGTTATTATTATTATTATATTTGTATTTAGTAATCTATTATATTGCTTAATTTAATACTGTTATTTTTTATTTTATTTGTAATATTTTTATTTAATTTTTTAATTTCCAATAACGTGTGTTACGTTTAATTACGTTTTGATATATTACGTGCGTTACGTGCTCACTAATTGCACTATCGCTTTGATGTCCGTAAACGTAAGTCACTAACGCAACAAAACAATATGTCGTCTGTTCACGAATGTTGTAAACAAATAAATTTAATAAAATAAAACGATTGTGAAAATATAAAGCGTGTTTAAGGTGTTAAATTGTTAATAAAATTTTTTTCTAATAATGTATTGTGAATACAAATATAATTTTGCAAAACAAATAGTGTTTTCATTTTTGTTTGATTTATTTACGTCAGTGTTGGGCTTTGTCCGTAGCTTTTCGCGATTAAATTCCCTTTTTGAAGATGAGAGGACGCTGATGTCCTAAAGTTCCAAATCGATGAGGTTGTCATCGGTGTCCATATGGGCGGTACCTACGACCTGCCTTACAGCTGTGCGGTCGCCAACAAATCGTTTAGTATATTTTTTCATATCCGTATCTGGTAAAACGTCGATTTGGAATGTAATTTCCATTAGAATTAAATCCCATTTTTAAGGATATTTATATACTTTTTACTTAAAATTTTTTTTCGATTTGTTTTTTTTTTTTTGTTTTTTTTTTTTATTGTCGACCTTTTTCGACCTGTTCGTGATTTTGAAAGCAGAGCTATTGAAGTCTATTGACACTATTTTGTTAATCATGGCTCGGCAATCGTCATCATCTTCTTCGTTATCCATGACTTTTTCGTCCATTAATAATTCTAATTCGGAGTTCCGTCCGTTTTTATCATATTCGATCAGATGTATGACTTGATTTGAACTCTTTTGCAGACAAAGGTTTAACAACAATTTTTCCATATTTTATATATTGCACGTTGAACTAGACCAATAAGAATTTTAAAGCAATATCTTCGGATATGTTCTTTGGATTTACACTTTTGGTAGCAATACTTTATTTACACATATTGGTGCTGCGTTCCGCTTTTGTTCAATGTAGTTTGCATATAGATCAGGATAAGACCTCTTTAAATGTCTTTCTAAATATGATATGCCAGTATGATCATTTAAAATATTATTGCTACAACTCTATTTTGTTTGCTTCGTTTGTACTTACTTTACTTAGCTGGCTTGTTACAGAACGGTTCTTCCATAAGCCGTTCTTGAAAAAAACATTTCCAAGCGCGTGGTCTTGTGCGCAAGTCCACCAATAGCAAGACCAACCGAACCAAGTACAGGACATAAACA
>NW_026887239.1:0-11616 GCF_032173495.1 Musca vetustissima
TATCTGCATTGTGGTGGCAGTTAGTGGATAAAAAATGGTTGTGTTAGTCAACAGTGCGGTCAGGAAGAACGTCTTCTGAATATATAGGGTTTAGTGGGAATTCAGTTATATTGGGTTTATTAATATGATATAGAGATTGAACCATCCGAAGGATAACGCACAGACGAAATGTCTAGATAAAATAATTGTACCAAAGGCACTAAAATGCTGCAGTTGACATACACAATATTTACGAAAACCTTCAAATGGTACGCAAATTGGTAGAATTGATGTTTGACAAACGAATTTGGAATAAAACATTTAATAGTAAGAAATTTATTAAATAATACAATTGATATTAAAGAGACTAATAGCACTAAAATCACAACGAAAATCATTTTTAAAACAACTGCTTGTAAAGTTTCAAATAAGTTAAAATTTACGTTTCACTTTTCGTATCGTACGAAGAATATTAATTGACCTGAAATCTAATTGCTTGTGTCTTCTTCAATCGACTGTCCTGTATATATTCATTTATGTATGTAGGTGTGTGTATGTTCATGACAGATAATACAAAATACAAAATTAAACCACCATGTCAAAAACTGACGCTTGGAATATGCCCTGGCCACAAAACATGAGTGTGTTTTTTCATGTCCTTATTGTGATTTTTTACGCATTTGCGGCCCTTCATTCAATCACCTGCCTTACGAATCCACAATTAATATGTTACGATGTGTTGTCGGTTTTAATGACAGAACTTTATATTTCTGTTGTTAAATTAATAAATAATGTATATTATTAAAATATTTATGATGATTAAACATTTCGCTCACCATTCATTTACATTAAACATGTTATTTTTGTTTTTTAAATTGGAAAAAGTGCATAATGAAAATATACATAATATTTTAATATTTAAATGAAATGTAATTATGATAAATATTTATTGGTGTACATTTAATAAAACAGCATATGGGTGTACTAAAATACATATGAATTATTAAAATGGAAAACTACCAGTAATATGCAATAAGATACCATATATAAATAACACTGTGCTACGAGATAGACCCATAGTTCCTTTAGAGAATTTGCATAGAATCAATACAAAAATGTGTATAAGTCATCCATTTTTTAACCGATTTTTTTGATTTTTATCATTATCGAAAGCTAATTTAATTTTCTTCCCCGTAATATAATAAAACCTATATGTCTTGATATCATAATTTCATCGTACAGTACGAAGAAAAATAAATTTTGTCATTTTATGCGTATTTTTCACATTTCAACCGCTGTAACTCAGCCAATCCTCAACCGATTTTCCAAATATACACCTTGTTTGAAAGGAAAAATTGTATTATTCGAATGAAAAAAAGAATAACATAAGTCCATTATAAAGTAAATAAGTTATTCAAGTTTCAAATTGAAAATCCATGAACCCACGTTTTTCTCTATATTTACCGTTATAAAATTACTTTTCGAAGTGACCCAGAAAAACCAAAGGTATTTTCGTGGTCCAGGGACTCCAACTAAACAGAATTGGTACATTAGAACCCCTGAAAAATTTTCGTGTCGCACAGTGTAATTGATATATATGAGTTTTCCCGTAATATATTTTATACGACATTAGACGACATTTGTCATTTGAAGAAATGAAAATTTTTGCACAAAAAAATGTTATTCATATTTTTCTTGGACTCGAAGTTTACGGCAAGTGGATTTTGTTGGCCAATCATATTCCTGCACAACGATGACCTCGATCATGGCGTGGGAATGGAAAATTCCTATTGGGGATGATATAGATTTCTTCCGTTTGCTACACCGGGTCAATATTTCCAGGTGGACATAAGATCTTTCCAAAGGTTCAGGATGCGAGGAATAGTATACCTATGTATAAAATTGGGCATTTTTTTGATTCAATGCCTCGTAGGTTGTGATTACGGCAGCAAACCTACGAGGCATTGAATCAATAAAATACTCAATGTTATACTTAGGTATACTATTCCTCGCATCCTGAACCTTTGGAAAGATCTTATGTCTGTTTATTTGTGAAACGTCTTGCCCTTCACCACACTGTGGTACAGGGTATTATGTCTTTGTGCATATGTTTGTAACAGGCAAAAGGAAACGAGATAGACACAGGAGAATATGCATAGAATAACTTTTTAAGTCGCTTTATTTCGCCCGATTTTAGGTCGTGAAAACATATATGCATATATATCCAAAATCCCTATATATCCATCGATTTGCACGAAATTTGGCATAGCGTCTAGAATGATGAGTACTTAGTATCGTGAAAATCGGTTCAGATTTAGATATAGCTCCCATATATATTTCGTCCGATTTTATGTAAATCACTATTTATCCTACGATTTGCTCGAAATTTGGCAAAACGAAATGAACTGAGTCTGGAATTATGAGTAGTAAGTTTCCTGAAAATCGGATCAGATTTAGATATAGCTCTCATATATATTTTCGTCCGATTTTATGTAAATAGTGCACCAAAGTCCCTTTATATCCTTAGATTGGTACGAATTGAATCTAAAATGGTGAGTTATGAATTTTGGGAAAATCGGTTCAAATTTAGATATATTCGTCAGATTTTACCTAAAAGGTGCACCGAACTCATAATGTTTGTCCGATTAACACGATATTTTGCACAACGAATCAAATTGAGAATTGAATGAGGTTATTGGGTTTGTGTTGTGTTGAAATTGGTGCAAATGCAGCCACAGCTTCCATTTGTATTTCGAACGCGTGTCTGATTGAAATTTAATTTTTAACAGTGCTGCGTATCGAATAGAGTGTAACAATTTTGCTATAAATCGTTTTCCATAAATTTGTCCCATGGTACGCACTCTAAATTTGTCCGAATGAAATGAAAAAATCATAGGTTGCCGAAAGACATGAGTAGTTCCTTCGAGGGAACATTGATGCGCAATATACCCAAAGTGGTGAAGGGTATCATATAGTCGGCCCAGTCCGACTTTACTACTTTCCTTACTGGTTAGTTATGGTGTTCTGAAATTGTTTGAGTCCCAGCAATGATGTAATTATAAGAATTAATCCAATTTTACTCAAAGCATCATCAACAAATATGTAATACTGGCTTTATGTTATGTAGCATAATACATGTCACACGCGAATCGATCATAAAAATTAATGATTTTCCGCTTTAATATTTCATATTATTATCTTTAATAGCATTTCGCCACCTAACTTATCTCACCTCCCCTCTCCCCTACCCAAAACCCACTCAATCTAACGAATAATCTACAATTACAAAATTTTAATGACTTCAACGCCATCATAATAATGTAGCATTACTAATGTTACCACAATATGTTGCAGGCAATGGCTGCAACTATAACACCAACGACTACACCATCAACAATCCTGATTACAGCAACAACAAAAACAGCAGCACCAGCACACGTGATACTGCATAGGTTGGTGCAGATTAATAAATGTTTGAACAAAAGAAATGTAATAATTTTCTTGATGAGCTTTTTGACTTCACGGGAATAAGCATTTTTGCCATTTTGATTTTGATGATGGCGGATCCAGCAGGCGTTGCTACCACACAGCTGTCCACAATGATGATGCGTGTACTCGCAACTGCCATTGTTGTCGTTGCTTCTGTTGATGCTTAGATCAAAACCAAATGCTGCCTATACTATTAACGCATTCTACCCCATTTCTATTATTATTTGCCAGTGTAAATGGGTATAGAATCCTCCACTTAACTGCATCATCATTATCATGGACATCAGACATTATCCGGCGCATCATGGTCGTCATATAGACCGAATGAACATCCTCACTTGTTGTAGACGCATTTAATGTAATTATGCAATAGCATTAAAGGCTCACTTGCTTACATGCATACATGGATAAGTATGTATGGTATTTAATCGCAATATGTAAGTGTATGTCTAAAATGTTGGATATCGGGAATTACGACAAAAAAGAAATTGTAGAGACACAATCTTCAAATACTTGTTATGCTGTTGCACATAGAATAAATGCTTTATAGGCAGGGAGATTACAATATGTGAAAATAGTTGAATTTCGATTGTTATTGATTAGAGGTCGCAGACATCTGCACAAAAATAGTTTAAAAGATACAAAATTGAATTTAAGGGACTCTTGGTTTCAAAAGATTTTAATTTACTTCGAACCTGTAGCATCTCAAGATTGTCTCTTTACAATTTTAAAAGCTTTTGAAGATATAATCGATTTATTGTTTAAGCGACAGGCAGTGTTGCCAAAACCTTGTTGATAGAAAATTCACGATTTTGTTTAAAAAAGTGCTAGAAAGTGCTAAAAAATTGTAAAAAGTGCCAAATAAAAGTGCTAAAAATGTTATAAGAGAAATTAGAAGAACTGACTTTAAGGGTACATTCCAACCCTCCACCTACTGCTCTACCTTCTTTATGTGGAAGGTTTTAGACGCATTATCTGTGTTGTCGTAGGGTAGAAATATAACCTTTTCCGACGAAGTGTTGGTCCATCTTTTGACATAACATCATTATAACGTGGGACGCGACCCATTTTCTGTACTCTGAAATGGGTATACTTTGGCATTCGGGATTCCCGATGAATAAATAACTCCTTTCTCCTCTCTGATTTAGGTTCATGATTTTTACATTGTTCTTAATTTGGTTTTTCATTTTACCTAAAAAACAACTTACTAGCAGGCGATGCTATAGTAACCATATGAAGTACCCGACCATTTTTTGAGAAACATTTAATACACATGGTTCAGGGTAAAAACAGTTCTTACCGTCCGAACTTTAATACTTATTTACTAATGTACTGGCACTTTTTTAACATTGGAAAATTAAAATCATAGCGTGAAACATAAGGACATTTTAATTCGTCAATGTGAAATCGAAATAATACCCAAAATTTCAACTAATTCCAGAAAAAATAAAAATGCTAAAAAAGGTGCTAGGTGCTAGATCAATTTTTTTGGTGCTAAACGAGTTTCAAAAGTGATAAATCTAGCACTAAAAGTGCTTAATAGGCAACACAGGCACTTCGTAAATTTTCAAACAAGTCACTAATCCTAGTTCATACCAGAGCCAGATATGTACTCTATATACCCTTCACCATACTGTGGTACAGGGTATTATGTCTTTGTGCATATGTTTGTAACAGGTAAAAGGAAACGAGATAGACACATGATTCCTTTTGAGAATATGCATATAATCTCTTTCTAAGTCGATTTATGCATGTCCGTCCGTCCATCCGTCTGTCTGTCCATGTTAAATTGTAAACAAAGTACAGGTCACATTTATGAACCGAATTGGATGAAAGTTGGCATAGGTCACTTATTTGGCCCAAGGACGAACCCTATTGAAATTGGGAAAAATCGGTTCAGATTTAGATATAGCTCCCACATAAAGTTTCGTCCGATTTTCAGTATATGGTGCACCAATATCCCTATATATCATTCGATTTGCACGAAATTTGGCACATCGTACTAAATTATGCATAGAATGATGTGTGCAAAGTTTCGTGAAAATCTGTCCAGATTTAGATATAGCTCCCATATATATTTTCGTCCGATTTAATTGTAAATGGAACACCAATGCCCCTATATATCATTCGATTTGAACGAAATTTGGCATAGCATACTAAATTAAGGGTATTATATAGTCGGCCCAGTCCGACTTTATTACTTTCTTTACTGGTTTTAATTGCGTTGGAGTTTTGAAATTCGGATGTTTCAGTAATCGGTAGTCATGCACGTCGATCCAAAAAACAAGAAAAACAAAATTTTGTCAATTGATTTTTCACGTCTTTATATAGATGTATGCAAAGTTACAAGTCTAAAATAATGTATGGTAGAGGATATGCGTAAAATCTCTTTATGAGTCGATTTATACATATTCGACTGTGCATATATTATTGCAAAGAAGGTACTGGTCTTATTTATGATCCGAATTGAAGAAAATTTGGTAGAGATAATTTATTTGGCCCAACAACTATCCCTATTGAAATTGGAGAACTCTGTTCAGATATAAAAAAAAGTTTGGGATTTCATGTAAAACCAGTAAGGAAAGCTTCAAAGTTGGACAGGGTCTATATTTTAGGACAGTGTTGGTTACTCTGTGCAATTCCAAAACCAATAAGGAAAGATCAAAAGTCGGGCGGGGCCGACGATATTATACCCTCCACCACTTTGGGTGCATACAAGAGATGTTAATATCTACAATATCCTGTAGATAGAACATACATAGACTCTTTTGAGGACAATTGAGATGGAATCGGGCGAAATTAAATATGTTATCTAAATATATATTTGAATTAATTGAAAAAAACCCCATACACATGCCATCCTGAAATCAATGAAAAATTGCATGTCAA
This sequence comes from Musca vetustissima, assembly GCF_032173495.1. NCBI lineage: Eukaryota > Metazoa > Arthropoda > Insecta > Diptera > Muscidae > Musca > Musca vetustissima. The sequence continues at coordinate 6,358 of NW_026887239.1, forward strand.
ACGCAGACTTGGATTCTTTTTTAACAAAACTTCGCAGACATCAGTCTGGACCTAAGTCAGTACTCTGTGCAAAATTCTTTCTCAATCGGACAAATCTTGGGAGTTTGGTGCATCATTCACTTAAAATCGGACGAAACTATATATGGGAGCTATATCTGAATCTGAACCGATTTTAACAAAACTTCGCAGGCATCAGTCTAGACCTAATTCAATGCGCTGTGCTAAATTTTGACCCAATCGGACAAATTTTGGGATTTTGGTGCATCATTTATATAAAATAGGACGAAACTATATATGGGAGATATATCTAAATCTGTACCGATTTTCTCCAATTTCTTCAAATTCAATAGGGAAAGAAGATCTCTAATGTTTCCAGTAATGGTCGATTAATATTTAGGGGATAAAATGGACCAAATTTTATTTTTGTATATTTTCTGGTCGCTCCAGAGGCCACAATTATCACACGTATATATGGCGTATATATTCACTCCTGAAGGGCATTGACCAGAGAAGTTTGCCACCAATAATGATTAGTATTAGCATTACCATACTATAAGGCGTAAATTCGCGCTGATGGTTATAGTCAAAGTCGACGCTTATAATTGTTGGTAGTGGTCAGATGATATTTATCGGATAAAATGGACCGAAAACAGATTTTTTATGGTTTTCCAGTCCCACGAATTTCCATGGTGAAGGAAATCTTGCCAACTAAATAGAAGGGTGTTAGATTTCCGTCGTAGTTGTGTAGGGTGTAATGAAGTCGGTCCGACTATACTGCTCCACTCACTGGTTAATTAATAATAGCGATCTTCTTCCTACCAAAAAGCTCTAGGCATATACATTTTTAGTGCCTTTTTCAACTTTTCGAACAACCTAAACCCTATACATCAATTCCAATGTTACTATAAAAGACTCTTGACCTATTCGTTCATTCAATACAAAATTTATGGATTTAAGTATATACTTTTCGTAAACTTATAATAATTTTTATCATAACGATATCAATGAAATATTTCCTCACACAAACTAATCCGGGGGTTTTCATTTAGGTTGGTTAGGTTAGGCTATTTATTTATAAATTTTACAAGTTTACTATCGCTGTATTTTGTTGTAAATAAACAAATCCCCTTATTATTATTACTTTACCCCAAATTCAGTAATACGTTCCAGCATGCACTAATTCAATTATTCAAAAATATTCGAAATCTATTAATTAATTAGAACTATAGATATTACTCGTAATTGCACACAACATACAGACACACACACACACACACAAAAAACTTGTGTTGATCCCCTGGGTGAGAGTTTGGTGGCAACTACAATTTGGCACACAACGGTTTAACACTTTAACAAACATCCAAAATGAACAACTAAAGGTTATTCACACCGACCAACACATCCAACCGAAACCGAAATATTCGAATATTTAAATTTAGTCGTGTTTTGCTAACATTCCAATAATATCGCTTTGGCAGAGGGGAGCCGCGAGCAAAAAGAAAATTTCCGAAATCAGAGCTGAGGTAAAGTGAAAATGTTTCGGACCATTTATCTTAGCTTTAGTGCTACAGGCCTACAATATAGTCAGTCAGTCAGTAAAGAGTTCTGTCGGTCAATCAGTCGTTCATCAAGTATTTCGTGTGAATTGGCCAAAAGCTGGCTAACTAACAAGTGGTGACCATCACCATTTGGTTTAAGAATACGGCCTAAATCTATTGAATAAATTTGTTGTTATTGTCGTCGTTATTTACAGTTAGCAGAAGTTCGTGTACGTAGTGGTAACTACCATATTTGTCTGACTGTGTGTGCAGTTCCATCCTTGAACGCATTTAATCTATTGTCAGAGAATACAAATGTTTGTGCAACGTAACGCTGTAAGCGTTTATTAAGCCACTGGGGTTTTTTTCAGTGTTTTATTGTAACCTGTTCTAGTTTAAGGTCTCTGTGTATTTGGCCAAAGGATTTCCAGAGCCAAAGGATTTCCAGCCAGCGGTGTTGGTTCGCTCGCTTCCATGTTGGTTGATTCGTTCGTTGAAGCTTACAGGGGAATTGCGTAGTTTGTAGTGTTGGAATTTTGGTTGATGATTTCATACCAGGCATTACGTACGTTAGTGAAATTATTTTCACACTAATAAATCTGTTTATTACTCATAGGGTTGCTAGTCCTGCTTATTAGGTTATGGTGGGTTGTAGCAAAGAATGGTTGCGATAAGTGGAATCAAGGGGTAGTTACGTTCGGCGGGACGAACATAACGGGACATTCAAAATACCTAAAATCGAACTTAGTAGCAATTTATACTGATAGGCACATAAATACGAAAGTACAGACACTATGGGAGATAAATACCTTCCTTCAACACGTCGAAATGCCAAATTAGAACCTTTTCGGTTGGAAAATGCGGCTACAAGCTTCAAAATACCAAAATTTTTCGTGTATCATTAATAAATTGACCCACGTAATAGGATACAGAGGACTCTAAGTACCACTTACACAGAAAGAAAAAAAATAACCCTATAAACCTATGAACCTTTATACATATACATCGGTATAAGGTGATATTTCATGTTTTCAAGTTTACTGTATTGCCTCATGATATCACTTTACGATATCAGCAATATTCTCATTCAGTAAATTGGAAGACTTTTGATCTGTTTTATTTCGTTTTGGTTTCTTCTCGTAATGGAAAAGTGAAAATAAAATGAGTATTTAATATGCCCTGGTGCTCGAAAGTTTTTCAAACATTTTCTTTTTACTCTTTATACCCTTCACCACACTGTGGTACAGGCAGTGTTGCCAAAACTTTGTTGAGGAAAAATGCTAGATTTTGTTGAAAAAAATGCTAGAAAGTGCTAAAAAATTTAAAAAAGTGCCAGAAAAAAGTGCTAAAAATTTCTAGAACAAAATTTTTAATATTTAACAATGAAATATTAATCAGAATCCCCATTTATTCTTAATGGAAATTCGTTGTCGATTTAGCCATGTCCGTCCGATTGAGGTCGCAATATTGAAGACAGAGCTTTGGAATTTTGCACATACGTTGGTACTACTCCTATGAGATTTGATATTGGAAATGGAATATATCGGACGTTTTAGGGTACACCATCCCCCAATATTTGTTTTTTAATCTTTTAGTCACATTTTTAAACTTAAATTGCTGTATATTTGTATATTGTGTTCTACCTGGATATATAGTCTTCTTACTAGAACTTATCAATATTGGTCCACTTTTAAGGGTAGCCCTCATCAATTGAATTGGTTTTAATTTGACTGTTTAAATTTTGTTGAGTAAAAAATCTCCTTATCAAAAATTATTAATTTTCCATATTTAGGGGTAGCCCCCAGAGAGCGGTACCCTCCCCATTATTCGACATTTTGGGGACGTCGGACACGCAACCGAATTAACTAATTTTTTTCTATTTTTTGTTTTGATTGTGTTTGAAATCTACCTACTAAATATAAATACTAATAATGTCCAAATTTGGTTAAGGTAAATAACTGTAATTTCACATTGCGTACAAATATGAAGACAATTATCAATTTTCGTCCCATTTGCGTACTTTTAAGGGTGTATAATCTCATTCCCAACAGCGACTTTAATATAAAACAAGTGAAAAAGCGTTAAGTTCGGCCGGGCCGAACTTTGGATACCCTCCACCATAGATATACTGACAGGTACTATAAATGAAAATGTAGGGAACATACCAAAAAGTGGACCTATACCGACATTTCTAAAAACGGATTATGTAAACCATAATGTTAACCATAATACAAATTTCAGAATTTTTTAATGGATAATTGTACCCTCAGTCTAATGGCTAATGAGGGTGTATACACTTTAACACGGTGAAAATATGCCTCATCGAAATATTGGTTCTAGACCCCATGTTTCTTTGGACCAAATCCGTTTCCGAAAATTTAGATTTCATCCAAACTTCGCCCATCTTATTATTTCTTCCAAACTTAGTTCAAATTTGAAGATGGTTAATATCAGTCCACTACCTCTGGAACCTCCACTCAGGGGCTAGGTCTAAATGCGGATATAGTTCATTATCGAACCATACGATCTAACTTTTTATCTCACTTTCATCCGCAGGTGAAATGATTACAATAGAGTCTCAGAACCAAATTCAAAACGGGGAACAAATCAGATAACTAGTTTAATATAAACAAGTGAAAAAGCGTTAAGTTCGGCCGGGCCGAACTTTGGATACCCTCCACCATAGTTATACTGACAGATACATGGAATGAAAATATAGGGAACATACCAACAAGTGGGGTATTATCGGTATATTCTACAAACCGATTTATGTAATCCATTATGTACACCAAATACAAACTTCAGCAATTTTTAATGGGGATTTTTCCTAAAATCCTGTAAGATCCAAAAAGTGGGCTGGTAGAGTATAAAATAACGCATGGTAGAGTATAAAATCCTCAAACTACTGTAATTTACATTACAAAGGGTATGCCTAAGGGGACCAATATTGATTACATAGTGTAGGAAAGTGGTGAATATTTGGGGATATCATTATATGAGGGCTATGCTTAATTAATGACCGGTATATACCAATTTTGAACCCCATATTTTAATTATTTATCTCAATTCTTTCCTTCAGGAAGTATCACTATATTGAAGAGATACCTAAATGTCTGCCGATATATTTCATTATGGTCATGTTTGAGGTTTCTTTTATCACAATACCTTTAGAAGGCGGAATGCTTGCAACAGATGGCTAAATAGTCTTTGTAGGGTAAAAATTGGCTATTCCCCGTAACGACTACCCAACCGCAACACACGGAACAAATCATATAACTATTTTAATATAAACAAGTGAAAAAGCGTTAAGTTCGGCCGGGCCGAACTTTGGATACCCTCCACCATAGTTATACTGACAGATACATGGAATGAAAATATAGGGAACATACCAACAAGTGGGGTATTATCGGTATATTCTACAAACCGATTTATGTAATCCATTATGTACACCAAATACAAACTTCAGCAATTTTTAATGGGGATTTTTCCTAAAATCCTGTAAGATCCAAAAAGTGGGCTGGTAGAGTATAAAATAACGCATGGTAGAGTATAAAATCCTCAAACTACTGTAATTTACATTACAAAGGGTATGCTTTGAACCCCATATTTTAATTATTTATCTCAATTCTTTCCTTCAGGAAGTATCACTATATTGAAGAGATACCTAAATGTCTGCCGATATATTTCATTATGGTCATGTTTGAGGTTTCTTTTATCACAA
>NW_026887240.1:0-11459 GCF_032173495.1 Musca vetustissima
ATTAATTAAAATAATTTCGTTATTTTATTCATTTTTGCATTTTTTTTCGAAAATTGTTTGGTATTTTTTCTTTTACATATGGCCTCCACTTCCAACATTTCTTCCGCTTGTGATATCGTTCACAATATGTCCTTGCCTCCAATAGATATTGATGTTTTCGATGGAGATTTTTCTAAATGGCATTCCTTTCGGGATTTGTTTAGCGCGATATTTATAAAAAATTCCAAGTTGTCTGATGTTGAACGTTTGTTCTATTTGCGACATAAGACAAGTGGTGAAGCTCGTGAAATTGTTTCGCAGTTTCCTCTCACCAATCGTGGTTTCGTGCTTGCTTGGAAAGCACTCAATGACGAATTCGATAATACTCGGATTTTAGTGAATCGCCAATTGTCGTATTTATTTAATATTCCTATTGTGGACAAAGAAACAATCTCCGGTTTGAAAGAGATTCGATGCGGCATCAATAGCTGCATATCTTCAATGTTGACATACAATGTACCAACGGATCAATGGGATCCAATTCTAGTTTTTGTTTGTCAACAAAGATTGCCTAGAATTACTCTGGCTTTATGGGAAGGAAGTGTAAAAAATAAAGCAGCTCTTTCCTCGTGGAAAGATTTAGATACCTTCCTTTCAGAAAGGATAAACACGCTTGTGTGTTTAGAAAATTTCGTGGATATATCCATTACTGTGGATAAATCTAAATCGTCAAATGCAACTAGGAAGTTTGTTTCAAAACATTCGTCTCCACCTTCAATTAACAAATCGTGTTCTCTATGTCGTGAGAACCCCCACCGCCTTCAATTGTGTCGAAAATTTAATGAATACTCCCCTGCAAATAGATTTGCATTCGTAAAGCGACAAGATCGTTGCATAAATTGTTTGGTAAAGGGACATAAACTAGTAAATTGTACTAGTAAAACAAGTTGTTCCAAATGTGGTCAGCGTCATCATACGTTGTTACATCGGGAGTCTTCAAAACCGAATAATTTGTCAAGCTCGTCAAGCTCTTCAAAATCGTTGTCAGCTTCAGCCCCTGTTTTTCGTCCCTCGAAACATGTATCATCCACATCTGTTAGAGTCCAAAATCAAAAGTTTGATACAATTTCCTCAAAATCGTTGCGCAAAATGTCAAAGAAAAAGTTGATAAGATTTATTAATACAAATTTATTGGGACATAATGTTGCAAAGCGACCTTCAGAAAAAGTCGGCATCGCGACAAATGCTGATGCGTCCTATTTGGCTCAGCCCCCGAATGTCGTTTCGGGTAAATAATAGCTCGTTTGAAGTCCGAATCTGTAACTGCAGGTTCATTTGCGGCTTCATACTAATATATGTCGTATAATAAAAATAGCTCGATTGAAGTCCGAATCTGTAACTGCAGATTCATCTGCGGCTTCATATAATATTATCGTTGTAGCGGAATTGGATTCCGAATCTGTTACTGCAGATTCATGGGCGTTTCCATTCCCTAAATTTTGTTCGAATTAAAATGCTCACACTGTGATCGAGAATGTCCGTTAGGCGAAAGTTTGTTTTTCGGCATAGGGTGTATATATTCTGAAAGTACATTTCGAGACCTTTCAATTGATGTGCGTATCAATACTGCATCCATTTTAGTTTTTGCGCAATATGGCGTTTTCTACCCAGAGTCCCCACTGTCACTGAGACTTGCAACCAAAATCGAGAAAAATCCGTTAGGTTTGTTTTCCGGCATATGGTGTATATATTCTGAAAGTACATTTCGAGACCTTTCAATTGATGTGGGTATCAATACTGCATGCATTTTAGTTTTTGCGCAATATGGCGTTTTCTACACAGAGTTTGTTTTTAGGCATAGGGTGTATATATTCTGAAAGTACATTTCGAGACCTTTCAATTGATGTGCGTATCAATACTGCATCCATTTTAGTTTTTGCGCAATATGGCGTTTTCTACACAGAGTCCCCACTTTTTTCCACAACATGGCGTTTTCTACACAGACTCCCCATTGTCTTCGGTATATGGTGTATATATTCTGAAAGTACGTTTCAAGACCTTTCAATTGATGTGGGTCTTCATACTGCATCCATTTTAGTTTTTGCGCTATATGGCGTTTTCTACACAGAGTCCCCACTGTCACTGAGACTTGCAATGAAAATCGAGAAAATCCGTTAGGCGAAGGTTTGTTTTCCGGCATATGGTGTGTATATTCTGAAAGTACATTTCGAGACCTTTCAATTGATGTGCGTATCAATACTGCATCCATTTTAGTTTTTGCGCAATATGGCGTTTTCTACACAGAGTCCCCACTTTTTTCCACAACATGGCGTTTTCTACACAGACTCCCCATTGTCACTGGAAAATCGAGAAAATCCGTTTAGCAAAGTTTTTTCTTCGGTACTGCATCCATTTTAGTTTTTGCGCAATATGGCGTTTTCTACCCAGAGTCCCCACTGTCACTGAGACTTGCAACCAAAATCGAGAAAATCCGTTAGGCGAAGGTTTGTTTTCCGGCATATGGTGTATATATTCTAATCGAGAAAATCCGTTTAGCAAAGTTTTTTCTTCGGTATAAGGTGTATATATTCTGAAAGTACGTTTCGAGACCTTTCAATTGATGTGGGTATCAATACTGCATCCATTTTAGTTTTTGCGCAATATGGCGTTTTCTACACAGAGTCCCCACTGTCACTGAGACTTGCAAGGAAAATCGAGAAAGTCCGTTAGGCGAAAGTTTGTTTTTCGGCATATGGTGTGTATATTCTGAAAGTACATTTCGAGACCTTTCAATTGATGTGGGTATCCATACTGCATCCATTTTAGTTTTTGCGCAATATGGCGTTTTCTACACAGAGTCCCCACTGTCACTGAGACTTGCAAGGAAAATCGAGAAAATCCGTTAGGCGAAAGTTTGTTTTTCGGCATAGGGTGTATATATTCTGAAAGTACATTTCGAGACCTTTCAATTGATGTGGGTATCAATACTGCATCCATTTTAGTTTTTGCGCAATATGGCGTTTTCTACACAGAGTGTATATATTCTGAAAGTACATTTCGAGACCTTTCAATTGATGTGGGTATCCATACTGCATCCATTTTAGTTTTTGCGCAATATGGCGTTTTTCTACCCAGAGTCCCCACTGTCACTGAGACTTGCAACCAAAATCGAGAAAATCCGTTAGGCGAAGGTTTGTTTTCCGGCATATGGTGTGTATATTCTGAAAGTACATTTCGAGACCTTTCAATTGATGTGGGTATCAATACTGCATCCATTTTAGTTTTTGCGCAATATGGCGTTTTCTACACAGAGTCCCCACTTTTTTCCACAACATGGCGTTTTCTACACAGACTCCCCATTGTCACTGGAAAATCGAGAAAATCCGTTTAGCAAAGTTTTTTATTCGGTATAAGGTGTATATATTCTGAAAGTACGTTTCGAGACCTTTCAATTGATGTGGGTCTCCATACTGCATCCATTTTAGTTTTTGCGCAATATGGCGTTTTCTACCCAGAGTCCCCACTGTCACTGAGACTTGCAATGAAAATCGAGAAAATCCGTTAGGCGAAGGTTTGTTTTTCGGAATATGGTGTGTATATTCTGACAGTACATTTTGAGACCTTTCAATTGATGTGGGTCTCCATACTGCATCCATTTTAGTTTTTGCGCAATATGGCGTTTTCTACACAGAGTCCCCACTTTTTTCCACAACATGGCGTTTTCTACACAGACTCCCCATTGTCACTGGAAAATCGAGAAAATCCGTTTAGCAAAGTTTTTTCTTCGGTATAAGGTGTATATATTCTGAAAGTACGTTTCGAGACCTTTCAATTGATGTGGGTCTCCATACTGCATCCATTTTAGTTTTTGCGCAATATGGCGTTTTCTACCCAGAGTCCCCACTGTCACTGAGACTTGCAATGAAAATCGAGAAAATCCGTTAGGCGAAGGTTTGTTTTTCGGCATATGGTGTATATATTCTGAAAGTACATTTCGAGACCTTTCAATTGATGTGGGTCTCAATACTGCATCCATTTTAGTTTTTGCGGAATATGGCGTTTTCTACACAGAGTCCCCATTGTCACTGAGACTTGCACGGAAAATCGAGAAAATCCGTTAGGCGAAGGTTTTTTTTCCGGCATATGGTGTGTATATTCTGAAAGTACATTTCGAGACCTTTCAATTGATGTGGGTATCAATACTGCATCCATTTTAGTTTTTGCGCAATATGGCGTTTTCTACACAGAGTCCCCACTGTCACAGATACTTGCAAGGAAAATCGAAAATCCGTTAGGCGAAGGTTTGTTTTTGGAATATGGTGTGTATATTCTGACAGTACATTTTGAGACCTTTCAATTGATGTGGGTATCAATACTGCATCCATTTTAGTTTTTGCGCAATATGGCGTTTTCTACACAGAGTCCCCACTGTCACTGAGACTTGCAAGGAATATCGAGAAAGTCTGTTTAGCTCAGAGGTGCTCCGCCGATGGGAGGCGGTACGCCGAATGCGTGGAGCAGTGGACCGTAGGGGAGGGGTGTATAAATAGCGAGTGTGCCGGAAAGTAAAAGAATTAAAAACACAATAGTTTTCTTAGTAATATTCAATGGTTTATTGATAGATGGTTGAGTAGAGGTAACAATATTACCTTTGGCAACGATATGCCTGTGTGCAAACGATATTGCGTGGTTGTCTGTCCTACTGACAGGTTGATACTCCTTGATGCTAGAAGGAGGCGGCAAAACAAGTGACAATTGATTATTCGTTAAAACGTCAAAAGCGCAAACTCAAGGTTGCAATAAACCGTTGCGCATACATTTTAACGAATAATTGAAGACCACAACAGGGGTCAATAAAAAGTATTATTTTTATACAAATCTAAATTAAACATTCCGGCCCCCTTGAAACATCAAGGTATGTTTCTAAATAATACAAGTAAGTAAGTAATAGGTACGACAGGAGTATAGTGCAGTGTGAGCATTCCAACAAAATGTATGGAGTGGAAAAGCAAATGAATCGGCAGTAACAGATTCGTTATCCAACTCCGCTACAACGATAACACGAATTATAAGGCCGCAGATGAATCTGCAGTTACAAATTCGGACCTTTAGGAATCAATATTTGCGAAATCATTTATTATAAGCCGCAGATGAACCTGCAGTTACAGATTCGGGCTTCAATCAAGTTTTTATTAATGTACGACATTTTATAGTAGGAAGTCGCAAATGAATCTGCAGTTACAGATTCTGACTTCAGCGAGCTATTATTTACCCGAAACGATAGTCGAGAGCTGAGCGAAATGAGATTTCTTTGAATTTGTCGCGAGACCGATTTTTTCTGAAGGTCGCTTTGCAACATTTTCCAATAAATTTGTATTAATATATTTGATTAAATTCTTCTTCGACATTTTATACAACGATTTTGAAGAAATAAAATCCAATTTCTGATTTTGTACATCAACCAATGTGGAGGATATATGTTTCGAAGGACGAAAAACTGGGGCTGATGCTGACAACGATTTTGTCGAGCTTGACGAAGCCGCTGGAGGTACAACCGAAATCGAATTATTCGGTTTCGTTGACTCGCGATGTAATAAAGTGTGGTGACGTTGACCACATTTCGAACAATTAGTCTTACTAGTACAATTTACTAGTTTATGCCCCTTTACTAAACAATTTATACACCGATCTTGGCGCTTTACGTATGCAAATCTATTTGCGGCGGATAATTCTTTGAATTTTTGACAAATATGTAGGTTATGGGGTTTCTCGCGAAATAGAGAACAAGATTTTCGAATTGAAGGTGGAGACGACTGTTTTGAAACAGACTTCCTAGTTGCATTTGATTTAGATTTATCCACAGTAATGGATGTATCCACGAAATTTTCTAAACACACGAGCGTGTTTATCCTTTCTGAAAGAAAGGTATCTAAATCTTTCCACGATGAAAGGACTGATTTATTTTTAACACTTCCTTCCCATAAAGCCAGAGTAATTCTAGGCAATCTTTGTTGACAAATGAATACGAGAATTGGATCCCATTGATCCGTTGGTACATTGTATGTCAACATGGAAGATTTGCAGCTGTTGATGCCGCGTCGAATCTCTTTCAAACCAGAGATAGTTTCTTTATCGAGAATCGGAAGATTGAACAACGACGACAACTGGCGATTTACAAAAACCCGAGTATTTTCGAATTCGCTGTGGAGTGCTTTCCAAGCTAGAGAGAAACCACGATTGGTTAGAGAAAATTGCGAAACTATTTCCCTAGCTTCTCCAGTTGTCTTATGCAACAAATAGAACATACGTTCCACATCGGTCAACCTAGTATTCTTTATAAAAATGGCGCAAAACAAATCCCGAAAGGATGGCCAAGCAGATAAATCCCCATCGAAAACATCAATATCTAATGGGGGCAATTTCATATTGTGAACGATATCACAAGAGGACGAAATTTTGGAAGTGAATGCCATATTTGAACGAAAAATACTAATTAATTTCCAAAAAATGCAAAAATAAATAAAACAACGAATTTATTTTAATTTATAGGTTGTGCCGATATGGCGGGCTGTAGGGTGTACAAATTTGAAACCTTTAAAAAGTTACAACAACAATAAAATACACGATCGTATTTTCATTAAATATTTATTTTGCAACACACCTATTACGAACAATCTAGCTAACCAATAATACCGACCAAGATAGTGTAGCTACTCAACCTAAACGGACACGATTGAAAAAGGAATAAACAAAAAGTATTCCTACCAAATCAACAACCAACGTAAGGTGAGTACTCGACCTATGCGGACATAACAGAAAGAAGAATAACAAAAATATTCTTCTTTCGTTTGTTATGTTAGTTCACTGATCTAACAAAGCACAAACAACAAGTGCTGATCAGAGAACAACAACAAAGATAGCAGTGATGTAGGTAGACGATCAAACAATGTTGTTGATGTTTACGACAAAGCAAACAGACGAGAAATTTGACTGTAGTTACAACGAAAAAAAGAGAATGAATGTAACAACAACAATATGCAATATTATTGTGACAAACAAAACAACGAAATAATATTGCAGTTTTTGCTTTATGTAGAAAAGCAGAAGAAGAAAATGTAACTTTTTAACAACAACAATGCTTGAAAAGAGAACCAAACAAACAGGGAATGTCAATGAATTTTGCGATAATGATATTTTTGGTTTTTGTTTTGGTTATGATGCTGCCGAATGCAAGCATCCAAATTAGAAGCCACGATTGGCGGGAAAACAATAAGAGGGGGGTAAGCGACGTTGCAAAACGACCTTTGAACGAAACCGAGTGTTTTGTTATGGTCGCGACAATTTACTTTCGCGGGCTCACAAACACTGCACTATACGTACCTTGCAATTTTAAAGTAATGGAGTGTATGTTGTTGGATTCCAAGTAGTGGCCAATTGGGCTGGTGAATCCGGTTCGATTGGACCAAATGTTTAGCTCAGAGGTGCTCCGCCGATGGGAGGCGGTACGCCGAATGCGTGGAGCAGTGGACCGTAGGGGAGGGGTGTATAAATAGCGAGTGTGCCGGAAAGTAAAAGAATTAAAAACACAATAGTTTTCTTAGTAATATTCAATGGTTTATTGATAGATGGTTGAGTAGAGGTAACAATATTACCTTTGGCAACGATATGCCTGTGTGCAAACGATATTGCGTGGTTGTCTGTCCTACTGACAGGTTGATACTCCTTGATGCTAGAAGGAGGCGGCAAAACAAGTGACAATTGATTATTCGTTAAAACGTCAAAAGCGCAAACTCAAGGTTGCAATAAACCGTAGCGCATACATTTTAACGAATAATTGAAGACCACAACAGGGGTCAATAAAAAGTATTATTTTTATACAAATCTAAATTAAACAAAGTCCGTTAGGCGAAAGTTTGTTTTTCGGCATAGGGTGTATATATTCTGAAAGTACATTTCGAGACCTTTCAATTGATGTGCGTATCAATACTGCATCCATTTTAGTTTTTGCGCAATATGGCGTTTTCTACACAGAGTCCCCACTTTTTTCCACAACATGGCGTTTTCTACACAGACTCTCCATTGTCACTGGAAAATCGAGAAAATCCGTTTAGCAAAGTTTTTTCTTCGGTATAAGGTGTATATATTCTGAAAGTACGTTTCGAGACCTTTCAATTGATGTGGGTCTCCATACTGCGTCCATTTTAGTTTTTGCGCCATATGGCGTTTTCTACACAGAGTCCCCACTGTCACTGAGACTTGCAATGAAAATCGAGAAAATCCGTTAGGCGAAGGTTTGTTTTTCGGTATAAGGTGTATATATTCTGAAAGTACATTCCGAGACCTTTCAGTTGATGTGGGTATCAATACTGCATCCATTTTAGTTTTTGCGCAATATGGCGTTTTCTACCCAGAGTCCCCACTGTCACTGAGACTTGCAACCAAAATCGAGAAAATCCGTTAGGCGAAGGTTTGTTTTCCGGCATATGGTGGGTATATTCTGAAAGTACATTTCGAGACCTTTCAATTGATGAAAGTACGTTTCGAGACCTTTCAACTGATGTGGGTCTCCATACTGCATCCATTTTAGTTTTTGCGCTATATGGCGTTTTCTACACAGAATCGCCACTGTCACTGAGACTTGCAAGGAAAATCGAGAAAATCCGTTAGGCGAAGGTTTGTTTTCCGGCATATGGTGTATATATTCTGAAAGTACATTTCGAGACCTTTCAATTGATGTGGGTATCAATACTGCATCCATTTTAGTTTTTGCGCAATATGGCGTTTTCTACACAGAGTCCCCACTGTCACTGAGACTTGCAAGGAAAATCGAGAAAGTCCGGATTTTCTTTTGTCACTGGAAAATCGAGAAAATCCGTTTAGCAAAGTTTTTTCTTCGGTATAAGGTGTATATATTCTGAAAGTACGTTTCGAGACCTTTCAATTGATGTGGGTATCAATACTGCATCCATTTTAGTTTTTGCGCAATATGGCGTTTTCTACCCAGAGTCCCCACTGTCACTGAGACTTGCAACCAAAATCGAGAAAATCCGTTAGGCGAAGGTTTGTTTTCCGGCATATAGTGTGTATATTCTGAAAGTACATTTCGAGACCTTTCAATTGATGTGGGTATCAATACTGCATCCATTTTAGTTTTTGCGCAATATGGCGTTTTCTACACAGAGTCCCCACTGTCACTGAGACTTGCAAGGAAAATCGAGAAAATCCGTTAGGCGAAAGTTTGTTTTTCGGCATAGGGTGTATATATTCTGAAAGTACATTTCGAGACCTTTCAATTGATGTGCGTATCAATACTGCATCCATTTTAGTTTTTGCGCAATATGGCGTTTTCTACACAGAGTCCCCACTTTTTTCCACAACATGGCGTTTTCTACACAGACTCCCCATTGTCACTGGAAAATCGAGAAAATCCGTTTAGCAAAGTTTTTCTTCGGTATAAGGTGTATATATTCTGAAAGTACATTTCGAGACCTTTCAATTGATGTGGGTCTCCATACTGCATCCATTTTAGTTTTTGCGCAATATGGCGTTTTCTACCCAGAGTCCCCACTGTCACTGAGACTTGCAACCAAAATCGAGAAAATCCGTTAGGCGAAGGTTTGTTTTCCGGCATATGGTGTGTATATTCTGAAAGTACATTTCGAGACCTTTCAATTGATGTGGGTCTCCATACTGCATCCATTTTAGTTTTTGCGCTATATGGCGTTTTCTACACAGAGTCCCCACTGTCACTGAGACTTGCAATGAAAATCGAGAAAATCCGTTAGGCGAAGGTTTGTTTTCCGGCATATGGTGTGTATATTCTGAAAGTACATTTCGAGACCTTTCAATTGATGTGGGTATCAATACTGCATCCATTTTAGTTTTTGCGCAATATGGCGTTTTCTACACAGAGTCCCCACTGTCACTGAGACTTGCAAGGAAAATTGAGAAAGTCCGTTAGGCAAAGTTTGTTTTTCGGCATAGGGTGTATATATTCTGAAAGTACATTTCGAGACCTTTCAATTGATGTGGGTCTCCATACTGCATCCATTTTAGTTTTTGCGCAATATGGCGTTTTCGACCCAGAGTCCCCACTGTCACTGAGACTTGCAATGAAAATCGAGAAAATCCGTTAGGCGAAGGTTTGTTTTTCGGAATATGGTGTGTATATTCTGACAGTACATATTCTGAAAGTACCTTTCAATTGATGTGGGTCTCCATACTGCGTCCATTTTAGTTTTTGCGCAATATGGCGTTTTCTACCCAGAGTCCCCACTGTCACTGTTCCGTTAGGCGAAGGTTTGTTTTTCGGAATATGGTGTGTATATTCTGACAGTACATTTTGTGACCTTTCAATTGATGTGGGTCTCCATACTGCATCCATTTTAGTTTTTGCGCAATATGGCGTTTTCTACACAGAGTCCCCACTGTCACTGAGACTTGCAAGGAAAATCGAGAAAATCCGTTAGGCGAAAGTTTGTTTTTCGGCATAGGGTGTATATATTCTGAAAGTACATTTCGAGACCTTTCAATTGATGTGGGTCTCAATACTGCATCCATTTTAGTTTTTGCGCAATATGGCGTTTTCTACACAGAGTCCCCACTTTTTTCCACAACATGGCGTTTTCTACACAGACTCCCCATTGTCACTGGAAAATCGAGAAAATCCGAAATCCGAAAATCCGGTATAAGGTGTATATATTCTGAAAGTACATTTCGAGACCTTTCAATTGATGTGGGTCTCCATACTGCATCCATTTTAGTTTTTGCGCAATATGGCGTTTTCTACACAGAGTCCCCACTGTCACTGAGACTTGCAAGGAAAATCGAGAAAATCCGTTAGGCGAAAGTTTGTTTTTCGGCATATGGTGTATATATTCTGAAAGTACATTTCGAGACCTTTCAATTGATGTGGGTCTCCATACTGCATCCATTTTAGTTTTTGCGCAATATGGCGTTTTCTACACAGAGTCCCCACTGTCACTGAGACTTGCAATGAAAATCGAGAAAATCCGTTAGGCGAAGGTTTGTTTTTCGGCATAAGGTGTATATATTCTGAAAGTACATTTCGAGACCTTTCAATTGATGTGGGTCTCCATACTGCATCCATTTTAGTTTTTGCGGAATATGGCGTTTTCTACACAGAGTCCCCATTGTCACTGAGACTTGCACGGAAAATCGATAAAATCCGTTTGGCGAAAGTTTGTTTTTTGGCATTTGTGTATGGTGTGTATATTCTGAAAGTACATTTCGAGACCTTTCAATTGATGTGGGTATCAATACTGCATCCATTTTAGTTTTTGCGCAATATGGCGTTTTCTACACAGAGTCCCCATTGTCACTGAGACTTGCACGGAAAATCGATAAAATCCGTTTGGCGAAAGTTTGTTTTTTTTGTTTGTTTTGTTTTCTACACAGAGTCCCCATTGTCACTGAGACTTGCACGGAAAATCGATAAAATCCGTTTGGCGAAAGTTTGT
>NW_026887241.1:0-116011 GCF_032173495.1 Musca vetustissima
TTCCTCTGTATTTCGAAGTCATTTTCAAAATTCCTAATTTTTTTTATGAAATGACTTTTTAAGAATTCCCATTCACAAACAGGATATTCTTGGCGAAATTGCCAAATCCAGTCGTGAGCTGTTCCACTTAAGAAGTACTGGAATCCTTTCACAAACACTTCCCATGGATACTTGTTATCGAATCTTAAGGATTCAACTTTGAATACAAAAGACTCCACACTACCTGATTTCGAAGTACCATAATAATTTAGACCCCATTTTTGTAATTGGATTGGTGTTATTGGTTTGTAACCAATTGCAAAATTCTGACTTAAATTTTGTGCATAATGACCTCTGTTGTTATGGTGTTGTTGAAAATTATTTTCAGGTTGATACTGATAATTGGGTTCAGCTCTGTTTGTTCCTGAGAATTATTGAAATATACATTTCTCAATGAGTCAATCGAATTCCTAACAAATTGTGGTATCATAACGGCTAATCAATCTTCCATATTCCTCAATGCTTCAGATTGAGCTACTCTGATGGAAGCATTTATATAGTCGCGTATATTTGGACCGTCATTATTGATTATCGGGGCACATAAATATACGTTTTGAGTTGAAATTTGATTCCTAGAATCTTTTTCGAATTGACTTCTTCCTCCTTGAGCGGTTATGCTACTGAGTTCGGGACTAGTTATACTTGTACCTGCTTCTGGCGAAGATGTGGTTTGGTGACATTAATGGTGGAATTCTGTTTTGTATTATGGTTTGATTTGCCTCTGTCGATAATGATGAAGCATTTGGGTTTTGTTGGAATGTAGAAGTATTGTTTGGTTACGTTTGATTCTCGGTACTAGCTAGTACTAGCAATAGGATGATTTTGAGTAGTATTAGAAGGATTGGTCTTATTTGTGATTCTACTAGACGACTTTGTAGGTATCATATTTTGATTTTTGTTCGACATCTGGAAAGAAATACTATATGGAAAATTTCAAAGAATCTAATTATATAAATATTTAAAATGTCTTCTTTCAAATATTGAGAAGTTTTTTAAACTATAGTATACTGTTTTGTGATGTAATAAAATACCTTTTACTTTTGTTGGCTTGCTGATAGAGCAAGCTTGATGGATGTCAGCACCAGTCTGACCTCTTTATTTTTCCTTTCCGTATTTATAATATAATTCTTAATTCTAACAAAAATTCTAGATATCAATCAATACTCTTTTCTGTTAACCAAACAGAAAAGAGTTCTTACAAATCTATTTTACAACGAAGTATATTTGTATGTGTGTATGTGATATTTTTACATATGTTGTCATGCATTTCATATTTTCATTCATACTCATATTTTGGAGTTTCACTCAATCAAATTTACTATTGGGATATTCTTCATTCCCATTGGCCGAACTCTGATTCATTACAATAGTATTTGAGTTTCCAATGGGAAACTCTAAACTGTCGCCCAACATATGAGTAGCGCTTTGAAAACAAAGAAACAATGAAAGCAATGAACTCGTTGTGGCACTGACCAACTCAACAAAACAAAATACTGAACATCAAACTGCATGGCAACATAATGTGATGGTGACACACTACACCCTCCCCCCTAAAAGAAATGTATACAATTTTTTTTTGTGTGCATAAACAAATTGTGTGCATTTTATGACAAATTCTTTAGGTTTCAAGTAACACATAATTTTTGTTTCTTTTTCTCTTTTTTATAAGTAGTTATAATTACATATTTGTTTTCATTGTTCTTTTTTTTTATTTGGTAATAAAATATTTTTTTTTTTTGGTTACATTCATACATATTAAGTGTTTTGTTTAAAAATATGTTGGCTTAAGATTAGTTTTGATATTTCTTTAACAAATTCTTATGAAATGTTTTCTCTTTGTTATTAATTCTTATAGTTACATTTAAATTTTCAATATTGATTACTTCATATGGACCATGATAAGGTGATTCATTTTTTTCTTCTATTCTCCTTTTTAACTAAAGCTAAATCTCCTATTGTAATATCTATTCTATTTGTATTAGTTAATGAATTTAAACTTCTCTTAATTTTAGTCTGTTCAATTATATTCCTAGCATTCTTTAATGAAATTTTTAACCTAAGCTTTATTTCCTTAGCATAATTTTCTGTATCATATATTTGTTCATTATTCATTACTTTTTCGCCTGGCATTGTTGGTAATTTTCCGAAAATTAATTCAAATGGTGAATACCCTATGTCAACATGTGGCGTTATGTTGTATGCAAAAGCATAATACGGTATCCATTCACTCCAATTATCATTATTAACAAAAGTAAGTAAATATTCATTTAGGACTCTATGATTTCTTTCTACTGAACCTACTGTTTCATGATGGTAAGGTGTGGAAAATTTTTGTTCTATATTCAACAGTTTACACATCTCATCCATCAGTTCATTAACAAATTCTGAGCCTCTGTCAGATTTTAGAGTCTTAAATATTCCGTACTTTAATATTAAATGTTCATTTAAACTTCTAGCTATTGATTTAGCTTCTTTTGTCTGCATTGGTACTGCTATTATATATTTTGTTAACTCACATAGCATAGTTAAAATATATCTATAATTAACTGAGGGTCTCAACGGTCCTACAGTGTCAATTACCACTGTATCAAAACTGCTTAATGGCGTATCAGTTTTCATTAATGGTTCTTTGGTATGTCTAATCTGTTTATTTCTTTGGCACAAATCGCATGAAGATACGTATTTCTTTACCATTTTGCACACATTCTTCCACATATATTTTTGTTTAAGTTTTAATAATGTTTTTCTTACTCCAAAATGACCTCCGCATGGTGTATCATGATATAATTTTATCAATTCATATTTTTCTTTTTCATTAAAGATTTTTCGAGGATTTTCATATAAAAGAATTCTAACGTCACTATTTTTCAAATATTTATTCATTTTTTCTTTAAATTTCCAATGGGTTATTATTTCAAATATTTCGTCGCTTTTACTAAGTGCGAAATTCTTAATACTCAATCTGCTTAACTCAGATGATAGTTTCTCCACAATATTATCTAGATAATAAGGATTATCGCTACATCTTATGGCCAATTCGTTCACAGAATGATTATCAAGAAAAGTGAATTCTTTTGTCGACTCATTAATTATAAATTTTAATTTTTTAGCTAGCTTTATATCTTTAATGGATGTCATCTCACTCTCTTTATTTATAATATTGCGCAATTTATTTTTCATTCCTAGTGTTATCACCAGCGATTTCTTAATTTTTTCATCAATATTCTGAGGTATCATTGCTTTTAATATATCGGAGTCTATTTTTATACGTGAAAGTGCATCAGCATTAGTATTATGAATTCCTTTTTTATTCACAATTTCAAAATCATAGTCTGATAATTCTAATCTAATTCGTGTCAATTTGGAACTTGGATTCTTATGAGAAAACAATGAGACTAGTGGACGATGATCCGTAACCACTATAAATTTCCTACCGTAAAGATAAGGATGGAATAATTGAATTCCCCAATGTATACCTGTTCAATTATATTCCTAGCATTCTCTAATGAAATTTTTAACCTAAGCTTCATTTCCTTAGCATAATTTTCTGTATCATATATTTGTTCATTATTCATTACTTTTTCGTCTGGCATTGTTGGTAATTTTCCGAAAATTAATTCAGATGGTGAATACCCTATGTCAACATGTAGCGTTATGTTGTATGCAAAAGCATAATACGGTATCCATTCACTCCAATTATCATTATTAACAAAAGTAAGTAAATATTCATTAGGACTCTATGATTTCTTTCTACTGAACCTACTGTTTCATGATGGTAAGGTGTGGAAAATTTTTGTTCTATATTCAACAGTTTACACATCTCATCCATCAGTTCATTAACAAATTCTGAGCCTCTGTCAGATTTTAGAGTCTTAAATATTCCGTACTTTAATATTAAATGTTCATTTAAACTTCTAGCTATTGATTTAGCTTCTTTTGTCTGCATTGGTACTGCTATTATATATTTTGTTAACTCACATAGCATAGTTAAAATATATCTATAATTAACTGAGGGTCTCAACGGTCCTACAGTGTCAATTACCACTGTATCAAAACTGCTTAATGGCGTATCAGTTTTCATTAATGGTTCTTTGGTATGTCTAATCTGTTTATTTCTTTGGCACAAATCGCATGAAGATACGTATTTCTTTACCATTTTGCACACATTCTTCCACATATATTTTTGTTTAAGTTTTAATAATGTTTTTCTTACTCCAAAATGACCTCCGCATGGTGTATCATGATATAATTTTATCAATTCATATTTTTCTTTTTCATTAAAGATTTTTCGAGGATTTTCATATAAAAGAATTCTAACGTCACTATTTTTCAAATATTTATTCATTTGTTCTTTAAATTTCCCATGGGTTATTATTTCAAATATTTCGTCGCTTTTACTAAGTGCGAAATTCTTAATACTCAATCTGCTTAACTCAGATGATAGTTTCTCCACAATATTATCTAGATAATAAGGATTATCGCTACATCTTATGGCCAATTCGTTCACAGAATGATTATCAAGAAAAGTGAATTCTTTTGTCGACTCATTAATTATAAATTGTAATTTTTTAGCTAGCTTTATATCTTTAATGGATGTCATCTCACTCTCTTTATTTATAATATTGCGCAATTTATTTTTCATTCCTCGTGTTATCACCAGCGATTTCTTAATTTTTTCATCAATATTCTGAGGAATCATTGTTTTTAATATATCGGAGTCTATTTTTATACGTGAAAGTGCATCAGCATTAGTATTATGAATTCCTTTTTTATTCACAATTTCAAAATCATAGTCTGATAATTCTAATCTAATTCGTGTCAATTTGGAACTTGGATTCTTATGAGAAAACAATGAGACTAGTGGACGATGATCCGTAACCACTATAAATTTCCTACCGTAAAGATAAGGATGGAAAAATTGAATTCCCCAATGTATACCTAATAATTCCTTTTCAATAACCGGCTTATTTTTCTCATGCTTGTTCAAAGAACGACTCGCATAAGATATTGGTCTATCGTTTCCTATCTCACCTTGCGATAGTATTGCACCCAAAGCGAAATCAGAAGCATCAGTAGTTAAAATAAAAGGTTTATCGAAATCTGGATACTGTAAAATTGGTGGTGTTATCAACCTATTTTTAAGTGTCTCAAATGTTTTTTGACATTCTTCTGTCCATTCAAATTTAGTATTCTTCTTAGATAATGAATTCAAACATGTAGTTATTTCTGCAAAATTTTTAATGAAACGTCTATAGTAATTACAAAATGCAACGAATCTTCTAACATCATCCGCGTTCTTCGGAACCGGATATTTTGTTATCGCATCATATTTTGAAGGATCTGGTCTAATTCCATTAGGAGTTACCAAGTGACCTAAATAAACTACTTCTGATTTCAAAAAACAACACTTATTAGGGTTTAGTTTCAAATTGTATCTATTCAGCCTATCAAGTACCTTAATGAGATTCTCATTGTGGTGTTTGAAACTACATCCAAAAACTATTATGTCATCAACATAAAGAAATGCTTCAGACTCTAAATCAGATAAAGCTATAGTCAACATGCGTTGAAAACTGTTAGATGATATTTTGAGACCAAAGGGTAATCTCGTATATTGATAATGACCATTGGGTGTTGAAAATGCTGTTAGTGGCCTCGACTTACAATCAAGTTCAATCTGATGAAAAGAACTAGTCATATCTAACGTTGAAAAATATTTCGCTCTACCTAATCTGTCCAAAATATCATCCAAACGAGTTAATGGAAACTTGTCATTAACAATCTTATCATTAAGTTTCCTAAAATCAACAACTAATCTCCATTTCTTCAAATCTGTTTGCCCTTTCTTTGGAACTAATAGCAATGGTGGATTATAAGGACTAACTGAC
Organism: Musca vetustissima; assembly: GCF_032173495.1. Lineage (NCBI taxonomy): Eukaryota > Metazoa > Arthropoda > Insecta > Diptera > Muscidae > Musca > Musca vetustissima. The sequence goes on from NW_026887241.1 coordinate 5,928, forward strand.
GGTTCAATCACTCTACTCTTCAAAAGATCTTGTACTTGAGCATTTATTTCTTCTTTATGTGCTTGTGGTAATCTATAATTGTTTATATAAACAGGACTTTTGTCTTCTAGGTAAATTTTCTGCTTATAAAATTGTTCGTCGTTAAATCTTCATCTTCAAGATGGAATGTCGACTGATATTTCTTCAATATAGTTGTAACTTCTTTCCTATGACTTTCGCTTAAATCATCCAAATTAATTTTGCTTATTAACCTCTCAAAACGTTCGTCAGTATAACTACCGTGTAAGTAACAATGGTTGACTGTAAGTATATCATAATTGCTCAAAGGAACTGTTTCTAATTTCATATGATCTATCGTCATGTCTTGGTCAGTAACTTTCAGTAATTTGATATGCTTATTTCCATCTTTCGGAATTATAGAATTAGCTAAAAACACACCTTTCGTAATTTCCCTATTTAATACTACTGCGTCTTCTACCAAATTGATGGTGAAACACATAACACATAATGTTTGTTTCTTTTTCTCTTTTTTATAAGTAGTTATAATTACATATTTGTTTTCATAGTTCTTTTTTTTATTTGGTAATAAAATATTTTTTTTTTTGGTTACATTCATACATATTAAGTGTTTTGTTTAAAAATATTTTGGCTTAAGATTAGTTTTGATATTTCTTTAACAAATTCTTATGAAATGTTTTCTCTTTGTTATTAATTATTATAGTTACATTTAAATTTTCAATATTGAGTACTTCATATGGACCATGATAAGGGGATTCATTTTTTTCTTCTATTCTCCTTTTTAACTAAAACTAAATCTCCTATTTTAATATCTATTCTATTTGTATTAGTTAATGAATTTAAACTTCTCTTAATTTTAGTCTGTTCAATTATATTCCTAGCATTCTCTAATGAAATTTTTAACCTAAGCTTCATTTCCTTAGCATAATTTTCTGTATCATATATTTGTTCATTATTCATTACTTTTTCGCCTGGCATTGTTGGTAATTTTCCGAAAATTAATTCAAATGGTGAATACCCTATGTCAACATGTGGCGTTATGTTGTATGCAAAAGCATAATACGGTATCCATTCACTCCAATTATCATTATTAACAAAAGTAAGAAAATATTCATTAGGACTCTATGATTTCTTTCCACTGAACCTACTGTTTCATGATGGTAAGGTGTGGAAAATTTTTGTTCTATATTCAACAGTTTACACATCTCATCCATCAGTTCATTAACAAATTCTGAGCCTCTGTCAGATTTTAGAGTCTTAAATATTCCGTACTTTAATATTAAATGTTCATTTAAACTTCTAGCTATTGATTTAGCTTCTTTTGTCTGCATTGGTACTGCTATTATATATTTTGTTAACTCACATTGCATAGTTAAAATATATCTATAATTAAATGAGGGTCTCAACGGTCCTACAGTGTCAATTACCACTGTATCAAAACTGCTTAATGGCGTATCAGTTTTCATTAATGGTTCTTTGGTATGTCTAATCTGTTTATTTCTTTGGCACAAATCGCATGAAGATACGTATTTCTTTACCATTTTGCACATATTCTTCCACATATATTTTTGTTTAAGTTTTAATAATGTTTTTCTTACTCCAAAATGACCTCCGCATGGTGTATCATGATATAATTTTATCAATTCATATTTTTCTTTTTCATTAAAGATTTTTCGAGGATTTTCATATAAAAGAATTCTGACGTCACTATTTTTCAAATATTTATTCATTTTTTCTTTAAATTTCCCATGAGTTATTATTTCAAATATTTCGTCGCTTTTACTAAGTGCGAAATTCTTAATACTCAATCTGCTTAACTCAGATGATAGTTTCTCCACAATATTATCTAGATAATAAGGATTATCGCTACATCTTATGGCCAATTCGTTCACAGAATGATTATCAAGAAAAGTGAATTCTTTTGTCGACTCATTAATTATAAATTTTAATTTTTTAGCTAGCTTTATATCTTTAATGGATGTCATCTCACTCTCTTTATTTATAATATTGCGCAATTTATTTTTCATTCCTCGTGTTATCACCAGCGATTTCTTAATTTTTTCATCAATATTCTGAGGTATCATTGTTTTTAATATATCGGAGTCTATTTTTATACGTGAAAGTGCATCAACATTAGTATTATTAATTCCTTTTTTATTCACAATTTCAAAATCATAGTCTGATAATTCTAATCTAATTCTTGTCAATTTGGAACTTGGATTCTTATGAGAAAACAATGAGACTAGTGGACGATGATCCGTAGCCACTATAAATTTCCTACCGTAAAGATAAGGATGGAAAAATTGAATTCCCCAATGTATACCTAATAATTCCTTTTCAATAACCGGCTTATTTTTCTCATGCTTGTTCAAAGAACGACTCGCATAAGATATTGGTCTATCGTTTCCTATCTCACCTTGCGATAGTATTGCACCCAAAGCGAAATCAGAAGCATCAGTAGTTAAAATAAAAGGTTTATCGAAATCTGGATACTGTAAAATTGGTGGTGTTATCAACCTATTTTTAAGTGTCTCAAATGTTTTTTGACATTCTTCTGTCCATTCAAATTTAGTATTCTTCTTAGATAATGAATTCAAACATGTAGTTATTTCTGCAAAATTTTTAATGAAACGTCTATAGTAATTACAAAATGCAACGAATCTTCTAACATCATCCGCGTTCTTCGGAACCGGATATTTTGTTATCGCATCATATTTTGAAGGATCTGGTCTAATTCCATTAGGAGTTATCAAGTGACCTAAATAAACTACTTCTGATTTCAAAAAACAACACTTATTAGGGTTTAGTTTCAAATTGTATCTATTCAGCCTATCAAGTACCTTAATGAGATTCTCATTGTGGTGTTTGAAACTACATCCAAAAACTATTATGTCATCAACATAAAGAAATGCTTCAGACTCTAAACCAGATAAAGCTATAGTCAACATGCGTTGAAAACTGTTAGATGATATTTTGAGACCAAAGGGTAATCTCGTATATTGATAATGACCATTGGGTGTTGAAAATGCTGTTAGTGGCCTCGACTTACAATCAAGTTCAATCTGATGAAAAGAACTAGTCATATCTAACGTTGAAAAATATTTCGCTCTACCTAATCTGTCCAAAATATCATCCAAACGAGTTAATGGAAACTTGTCATTAACAATCTTATCATTAAGTTTCCTAAAATCAACAACTAATCTCCATTTCTTCAAATCTGTTTGCCCTTTCTTTGGAACTAATAGCAATGGTGCATTATAAGGACTAACTGACGGTTCAATCACTCTACTCTTCAAAAGATCTTGTACTTGAGCATTTATTTCTTCTTTATGTGCTTGTGGTAATCTATAATTGTTTATATAAACAGGATTTTTGTCTTCTAGATTAATTTTCTGCTTATAAAATTGTTCGTCGTTAAATCTTCATCTTCAAGATGGAATGTCGACTGATATTTCTTCAATATAGTTACAATTTCTTTCCTATGACTTTCGCTTAAATCATCCAAATTAATTTTGCTTATTAACCTCTCAAAACGTTCGTCAGTATAACTACCGTGTAAGTAACAATGGTTGACTGTAAGTATATCATAATTGCTCAAAGGAACTGTTTCTAATTTCATATGATCTATCGTCATGTCTTGGTCAGTAACGTTCAGTAATTTGATATGCTTATTTCCATCTTTCGGAATTATAGAATTAGCTAAAAACACACCTTTCGTAATTTCCCTATTTAATACTACTGCGTCTTCTACCAAATTGATGGTGAAAGGTAGAATGATTTCACTCCTCTTTGGTACAACTACCTGATTAATTTTGACAGAACTATCATGTATAGGAATTGTGATGCTTTCGCTATTTAAATTAAAGGTTAGGATATACCTGTCATAATCAACATTACATTTATACTTTGATAGAAAATCTCTACCTAAAATCCCATCTGTACTAAGTGGAATATCATTTGATACTAGCTGAATACAATGTTCAATAACCATACCATTTATATATATTTTAACTTTAGTTGACCCAAAAGATTTAATAACTTCCCTCGAAATGCCTGTTAGATTGCAGTATTCATCTGGATTTTCCTCATATCGGTACAAAAATTTTTCTTTACATAAAGAAATATCTGCACCTGTATCAATCAAGAAAGTGAGTGGATAATCTACATCTATTATATTCAATCTCACGTAATTTTTGAGGTTAGATGATATACTGAAAATGTTTCGGTTTTTTATTGTGTGTTCTCCGAAGACGAAGGTCTTGGGGTCTCCGGAACTTGAAAGTTTCCCTGATCTTGTACCTGGTTAACATTATAATCCCTACTATTGTAGTTATTGTTGTTTCTGTCACTGTTGCCATTATTATTGTTCTTATTCCAGTTGTTATTGTTGTTGCTATTATCATTCTTATTATTGTTGTTATTACGTCCATTCTTGTTATAATTCTTGTTGTTTTTATTCCCTTTATTTCGGTTGTAGCCATTATTATCGTTATTGTTACCGTTATTGTTGTTGTATCGTTTGTTATTATTATTGCCGTTATTGTAATATTTCTTTTTACCATGTTTATTATCCCTATTAGCTTGTGCATTATGGTACATCACATCTTTCTGTTTTGTACGAGATACGTATCTTTCTGCAATTCGCAAAGCATCGGCAAATGTCGATACACGACTAGCCTCAATAGTTGAAACAATCTGTTGATCCTGAAGTCCATTCAAGAACGTATTGAATGCTGTCAGGTTATTAGTAGCTATAATTGCATCCCTACATTGCTCACCTAAATCAGAAATTTGAATCTCGTTGAGCTCAGAAACAAGACTTTCTATTTTATTAGCGAAACCTTGCAAATTGTTGTTTCTTTGAGTTAAACCAGACAACTCATTCAAAACAGCATTGGATGACTTTACGGGCTTATAGGCCGTCTTCAAGGCAGATATTAAATCATTGATATTCTTTGGTATTCCTTTCTGTTTAATTCTATTCTGGACCCGACTATCTAACCTTGAGCAAAAAACATATTTAAAGCAGAATTCTTTCTTTTCATTAGGAATTGTTTCGTATACTAACTCTAGGTTAGCAGTGAAACTTTCCAAATCTTCTTTTTTGCCTGTAAAAACCGGTACTAAAGCAACGATAGTCTTTAAATCATTAGTCTCCATCTTGTTTTCTTGTTTTACTGTATCCTTTTCTTTAACCTGTTGAGCTAACTCTTAGCGTTCTAACAACAAACTTAAAACTTCTGATTTTAACTCGCTAAATCTTGTTTTATATTTAACTGAATCTTCCAATTTTTCCTTTCCTACTAACTCGTTGAAATCCGTCTGTAGGTTTAAAATTTCTAATTTCTTTTTCTCTATTGTTTCCCTCGTATAAGGCTTGCCTAATGATTTTTTAGCATTCGACAACAAAATTTCTAACGATTGTAAAACCTTATCCATGGTACCAAATCAGTGATGTGTGAGTGGACTTATTGCTATTAGAATTTTACAATATTAACCATTTTTACAATATACGATATTAATCATTAATATATTTTTGAAATTATTGCAGCGCGCTTAATCGAGCTTGTTGCTTACGTGTTTGCTTCTGTACATATTTCTTTAAGTACTTAATAATAACCACCAAAGTTATTATTATGCAAACTAATATTAGTACCTCAATGCTAATACTAACGGCTGTTGGTGCATTGGCCGTAGCCTGTATCACCTCGCTTATTTTTGTTTGGGTACTTCCCATAATTATCAAAATATAGTCCTATTTTTCCTTATTTTTTGTTTTTATAAACTCAAAGTTCTTCGTTTTTTTCTATTTTAATAATATATTTTTTTTATTTAATTTTTAATAAAGTCATAGTTTTTGTTATTGTTATTAAAAAAAATTAATAATCTGTTGACCGCGATCGCAACGCGCTTACTGGTCCTAACGTCTGCAGATTGATGCAGCGTTTTATTTATTTTTCTAACTCCTAGTGCTGAGATAGTTCCTCAAGAGGAAATCTATTTCATCGATGCGTATCCAGAGCCTGGAAGCACGTTCCCAGGGAGGTGGCTATTTCACGTATCAGGAGAGCTCTCTCCTTTTTAAGCCTCCAAGTGTAACCTCCTGTCGTCCGCGGTCTGGTCACCTTCGGGATCTTTATTTCATCCTCTCTTGCACTATTTAGCCTGTTTCTTCTTCTATACTCGTCAATCGTTAGTGGCTGCGGTCCCGACATCTGTTTTTAATCCACGGCTTGGATCGGACTGCCCGGACAGTATGGCAGTGTCTTCAAAAATTTCTAGCAAGGATCTGCGGCTTGACGCAGGATCTGATTTTTTTAACTGCGGATAGAACGCAGGAACTGCGGATGGAACGCAGGATACTTGCTGACTAGAGAGCAAGATTTGGCAGGATCGCCATGTAATAAAATACCTTTTACTTTTGTTGGCTTGCTGATAGAGCAAGCTTGATGGATGTCAGCACCAGTCTGACCTCTTTATTTTTCCTTTCCGTATTTATAATATAATTCTTAATTCTAACAAAAATTCTTAAATCTAGATATCACTCAATACTCTTTTCTGTTAACCAATCAGAAAAGAGTTCTTACAAATCTATTTTACAACGAAGTATATTTGTATGTGTGTATGTGATATTTTTACATATGTTGTCATGCATTTCATATTTTCATTCATACTCTTATTTTGGAATTTCACTCAATCAAATTTACTATTGGGATATTCTTCATTCCCATTGGCCGAACTCTGATTCATTACAATAGTATTTGAGTTTCCAATTGGAAACTCTAAACTGTCGCCCAACATATGAGTAAGCATGAAGCAATGAACTTCATATGAGTAGCGCTTTGAAAACAAAGAAACAATGAAAGCAATGAACTCGTTGTGGCACTGCCCAACTCAACAAAACAAAATACTGAACATCAAAATGCATGGCAACATCAAACATCAAAATGCATGACACACTACAGTGAACATGTTCAAAAAATTAATAATAAGTAATTTATAATTTATATTTTTAATAATGCTTTAAATTAAGGTTCGATAAAATTAAGGTTCGCATTTAGACCTAGCCCCTGTGTGGGTACAAGGAGGAGTGGACCGATATTCCCCATCTTCGAACTTGAACTAAGTTTGGAAGAAATAATAATATGGGCAAAATTTGGATGAAATCAAAATTTTCTGAAACTAATTTGGTCCAATGAAACATGGGGTCTAAAACCAATATTTCGATGAGGCACATTTTTACCGTGTCAAAGTGTATACACCCTCATTAGCCATAAGGCTGAGGGTGTAATTATCCATTAAAAAGTTTTGAAATTTAATTATGGTTTACATAATCGGTTTGTAAAAATGCCGGTAGAAAGTCGGTAGTTTGGAAGAAATAATAAGATGGGCAAAATTTGGATGAAATCAAAATTTTCTGAAACTAATTTGGTCAGTATAGGATATATAGGGGTTGTTTCAAAATCGGATCACCATACATCGTGTTTCAGCCAGTGTCCAACAGATGGCGCTGCTGTATATCGCATAGACACAAACCATTCATGGTGAAGTGCAGATGTCGCGATGTGTGTGTATCGCAGACACGAATCATAATTTGGTGAATTGCAGATGCAACCCTGTGTATTAAACCAAAATAGTGTTGTCAGTAGATGGCCTGTCGTGTATGTAGCATAGCCATTAACTTTTTGGTGGTGAGTTGTATGTGCAACCCTGATCTATGTCGTGTTTGTAGCATAGACCCAATCCTTTTGGAGGTGAGTTGTATGTGCAACACTGTGATCTATGTCGTGTTTGTAGCATATACACAATCCTTTTGGTGTGAGTTTTATATGTCACCCTGTGATCTTTAAAGTATAGATGTCGCTTTGAAAGATTGGGTGATTCATAACCTTTTGGTTCTTTTATTTAAATTGTGGTTTGGTCAATTATTGATGCTGCCCTGTAGATTCGACATAAGACTTATTATTAATTTAGCTTTAAAGTAAACTCCTAAAAGTATGCTATGGAAGGGAAACAATTTCGACATGGATGTATATGTTTAAGTTTATTGCACATTGTGACGAAATTATTTAATATTTTGCCCTTTTTTAAAATAGGAATATAGATGTCGTTTTGATCGATTAGGTGTTTTGGAGCCGTTTGGTTCTTTTATTTAAATTGAGTAGATTGAAAGCCCGAATTGTGTTCCTTATTCTAAATTTGTCAGCATGTTTAATCGCGATCAGTGCGGTGGATTTTTGTTTTTCTATTTAGGGTTCTTTTTCTTAAGTCCGCAATATGATTTTTGTAAACAATTAACGAATTTGCGATAAGTTGGTATGTGAGAATATCAATTCTCTTTTGTTCGTCAGCATGTTGAACATTTCTTTGTTCCAAACATTTTACATAGGTCAGCATGATCAGTCGAGAACATTTTTTTGTTTTTTGGAAACATTTTGCATAGCTCAGCAAAATTATTTTATACAAACCTTTAAAGAATTTGTTGTTATGTGAAATGTGAGTCAATAAAGTCCCATTTGTTCGTCATCATGTTTAATCATGATCAGTCGGAAATTTTTTTTTGTTGAAATTATGAGCGAAATTAAATTTTATAAAATGCGTTGATCTCTTGGTTTATGTCAGATTTTAATATAAATAGGATAGTATAGGAGTAAAATGTTACAGTATAAAATTGAAAATTGAAGGAGTACAATATCAGTGGAGTCTTCAGAATTTGGTGACAGAATTATGTTAAAATTGGATGACGCTATTCTCTATTTGCATTCAGATTCCTATCCCTCGGAGATGAATATGTGAAATAGTTGTCTGATGGCTGCTATTCCATTGCAAACTTGCCCGTACGAGATGGGAGATGTGGACAAAGATTCCTTTATTCTACTTTTTAACTGAAAGTAAATATAATAATAATAAAGTACTTTGTGTATGAACAAATTTCAATGTTTTTTATTTGGGTACTAGGAAAATAATAAAATCGTCAAAAATTCTTCTAAACAGATTGGATTCACATAGTACTTTGTACTTAATATAAACATATAGAACAAATTTTTTACAACTGAAGTTTCGGGTGCCGTTTTCTAGCCTTACATAGTATGTATGTGTAATGCGTCCTGAGTACTTACATTTTTGTTTACACTTGAATTTATTCCCGACTGGTTTGCAGATATTTACTGGTAGACCATTGCATAGTGGAGAATATTTTGTTTAAGGTGGTGGGAGGTTGTTGGTGAAGGTTTTTTTGATGTTGTGGTTGAACATGATAGAATTTTGTAGCCAAGCTTAGTACTTTGTTATTAATGTTAACAATGAATATTGTGATATTTTGAAGATTTTTGACTTTCAGGGTATCAGTACTTCAGAAGTCACAGATTCGTGCACATCTCTCGTCAATTGAACATTAATCAACAACTTTTTTTTCCTTTACAATGGCACCATCGATTTGCTTTATTTGCAGTCTTTACTTTAGAAGTAAAAACGAATACGTAAAACACTGCAAAAGGCATTGCATAATTTGTGAAAAACTTTTCAGAAATGTGTAAGAATGGAAATATCATAAAAAAAAACAGAGGCCATATGCAAGAAGAAAATATAGAGCATAACTTAAGTGGAAATCAAAAAGAAGAACAAACACAATTTTGCTGTGATTGTAAAATCGCGGTACAAAACATTCGTTCTCATCGGAGTATTGTCCGAGAAGTTTTAAATGGTGATATTAAAATTGTTAAAAGTTCATTCAAAAACAATATCATAACATATGAATACAACAATAAAATAAATATTCTTATGCCCAATGAGTTCTTAAACGATTGCACAACAGATATTGTTAAATTATTAAATTTAAATATAGCAGAGAAAACTACATTTAAATTTAATATGGAACTGCAAGGTGAATATGTTAAGCCAACGAATGAATATGATGGTCCTTCCACGTCCCGAAATTCTCGATTGCAAACAATCAATCAAATTTTTAAACATATGTCTAAAATGACATTACTAACAATTGGAGATGATGCGAATGATGAGTTTTTCGACCACGCTGAGGAAATTCTTATTAAAATGTCCGAATTCCAAGAAAAAGATTAAGGATGGGCTTTATTAAGAAAATGCAAACTGGACATAAATGTGAATAAAGCGAATTTAACACGCGGTTCAATGTTTATACCAACACCTCCTACACTACATGCAAAAAAGGGTTGCCTAAATATAAAAAACAAAGATCAATATTGTCTTAAATGGTGTTTAGTGGCGGCATTAGGAGAGCCTGTGCTTGACGATATCTGTGAGACATCATCATATAAAATAGACATCACACAGGAAGTGATAGCTCTTCAATCTGGGGTAGTGCTTGATTTTCGTGGATAAAATTTCCCGTTATCATTGAAGAAGATTAAACATATATATATATATATTAGTATAACACACGTTAATAATTTGTAATCTTTTTTTAACTTTAAGAATTTTAAGATCACAGTTGACACGCCACAAAACCCATGTCCACATTTGCAGTAGTTGCCTTCAACATTTGATGAAGACAAATATAATGGTCATAAAAAAGGTTGTGGAGGTGTTGTTTGTACACTACTGGAGAAAGACAAAGCATTATTGAAGTTTAAGAACTACGGAAAGAAGAAGCGTATAGCTTTCGTCATTTATGCAGACGCAGAATGCATACTGGAAGACGTAGCGGACGTTGTTGGCGGAAATACCAAAAAGGTAAAAAACACATACCGTGCGCCTATTTCGATAGTAAATGAAATAAATACAAATTATTTTCGGGACCCCAGGCTACAAATAAATTTTTAGAAAACTTAATTATAGATTTATAACAATTATTTGATAATAACGAAGTAAATGATTTCCTTGACACCCTTAGATGTAAAGCAGTTTAATGAAAGTGTTGAATGTCACATATGTGAGGCTCCTCTTGCTAATGTTAAAGTCAGAGATCACTGTCACTTGACGGGAAGATATAGAGGAGCCGCACATAACAAGTGCAACTTACAATACAGAGTTCCTTAATTCATACCGATATTTTTCCATAATTTGTCAGCTTATGACTCCCATTTATTTATTAACGAATAAGCACAGTTTGAGGGAGACATTTTTGTAATTGCTCAAAATAAAGAGCAATATATATAAATGTCCTTCAAAATTCCCATGAAGGATGATTCAGATTCTCAACAAAATTTACAAAGAACAGATACTACTAAGGGCAATCCAAAAAAGAAAAAAAAAATAGACGGAGAACTCTTGAATAACGCTTTTTAGACAGTTTTAGGTTTATGCCGGCGAGCTTGGACAGCCTAGCAAAGAATCTTCCACAAGAAGCTTTCAAGGCTGCCCGTTCCCAATTCCCCAAAGATGATGATTTTAAACTAATGACCAGAAAAGGATTTTTTCCTTAGGATTACCTCACATCATTTGGAAACTTTGCGGAACAGCAATCAACTCCAACAACATCATTTTACAATAATCTTACTGATAGTGAGAGTTCAGAGGAAGATTACAAGATTGCACAAGAAGTTTAGACACATTTTGAATGTTAAAAGCAGCCAAGAGTACATGGAAGTGTATTTAAAAACAGACCCTTAATGCTCACTGGTATATTTGAAAGTTTCCGAAATTTATGTATGAATATACACAAATTGGATCCGTGTCAGTATTTAACAACTCCATCTTTATCTTGGGGTGCAATGTTGTTGTGCAGTGAGGAGGAGCTGGAACTCGTCGAAGATATTGAAATGTAACTTTTTGCTAAAAATTCAATTAGAGAAGGCATAACTCAATGTTCACACAGACATTTCAATGCCAATAACGAGGATATCCCAAATTATTATAGAAAAAAACAAGTCTCTTTTATTTATTATAATGACGTAAATAATTTATTTGGAAAATCAATGTGTCATCCTCTTCCACGTAAAAATTTTAGAGGGTTGAAAGGAAAAAAACGTAAATTTAAACAATAAACCAAGAAAGAAACATTCCTCCACCAACCCGTTAGAAATGCAGGCATTTTGTTTAGACGTCAGAGCCCACAACGATTCTCCAACAACCAAAGCGATGAGTGGAATATCGAAGTTAGTTGAATTTGTGGAAGGTAAAAACAAGGTTTCACCCCTGCCATCGTCACCAGTAGTTTTGAGAGAAATACAAAACAATCCTCCGTACACTCAAAAGCTACCTGCTCCTGCTGCTATGAGACCATCTACGTCATCTGCTATGTATGCGAACACTCAAAAGCTACCTGCTCCTTTGATACCATCTACCACATCAGTTATTCAAGTGAACAATGATTACTCGCCTCACTCAATTCAAAATATCTTCCGAGAAACGTTACCACCGAATGAGACAACGCCCGGAAATACATCGAGACTGTTTGGACCACCAGTCAAGTCGCAGCCGAAAGAAGGAGGCGAATATCTCGACAGCATATTCATACCGCTTTATAGTATGGACATACGCACACCGATCTTGCCGCACTTCCAAACACCACATCGTTCGCAGTTTTACTCCAGGGGGAGGACGCCGATGAGAATCGATACTGATCAACAAAGACGAACCAACTCCCACAACCACAGGATGGATACTCGAACGCCACCTTCATTCCACAGAAAGAAATAGGACATCATATTCATTATCCCATTCAACCACCATCCACTACGGATGCTTCGTCGGGACGCCATCAGCATCCGAGGGGGAGACTGAAGCAATCCACTATTTTAAACAAATCAAGATTACTATGAATTGATGTAAATCTCATTAACTTAATTTATCCAACTAGATTTAAGTCTATGAATGCAACTTTAGTTTGAATTTAAAATGTAACTACAACACTGTAAATAATCTTAGAATCTTATCGATCTTTTAAGAATGTTATCGATAACGATTAACATATTCTTTAACCCAGAAAGGGTATAAAAGAGCGAAGGAAATACAAGAAGTCGCTCATTAAGCAATCTCCATTCAAACACGATACATCGTATCCATCTGATAAGATTGCTCAGAGTAAGAATAAATACCCAAACCCACTCATTCCGCAATCTCCATTCAAACACGATACATTGCAGTATCCATCTGATAAGATTGCGCTGAATAGTAATAAAGTCGGTCTTTTAAAAATAATCAAGTCGTGTATTTATTTATGAATCGCTACAAATTGCGTAGCAAGGAATTGCAGCCCAACATAGCCAACGTTCCATCGCTCAACGAAAGGTCCTCTTTAATGTGCTTTTTCCAGACTCCAAAATGTCGTCCGTTAAACCAAAAAACTTTACTATGGACTTGCTCTTATCGAAGTAAATGTAATCGTGTAATGATATTATTTCTATTTGTAGAGTATTATTGTTTGCTTTAATTTCAATAAACCTTTATGCAAAGCCTTGTACTCTTTCTCCAGGTAGTTTGGAATATCTTGTAGTTCATAGGATCCTATACGTATTTTTATTATGTTTTCTTCAATATGAAAGAGGTTGTTATCGTTATCCACATTGGGTATTGAATTGTATGACTGAAAATCAATCAAACCACATTCATAATCAACTTCTCCTAGATCAATAGGCGATGAATAGTCTGAGCGTAAAACGGAAGTTTTACCGGTCAACGTAAATTATAAGATTCCTCGTTCAAAGTATGAATATAGAAAAGCTTATAGATATATATTTTTTATTTATTTATACAAATAAATTTTAAATATATGAAATTAAATACATATAAAAAATGAAGTAACACTACAATAAATTATTCTTATCTATCCAGGAATTATGTTGGTTTGAGAATCCTAACCATTTTACAAAGATTTTGTTACCCTTTGTTTTTAAAAATTTCTCGACTAAACAGTTATTTGGATATTTTGTAGGTAAAATTTCTTCTCTGTAGAAACATCCCTGTATGGGATTTCCTTTATAATCATCTAGTAAATAAATTGTTGGGTTTTTTATTCTTATTGATCTTATTTTAAATATTTCAGTAGTCCAGTTTGGAGTATATCCCTTTTCAAAGTGATGTTTGTATTTGCTTATGCGAACTTTATCACCCACATATATGTTTTGTGGTTTAAATAGTTTTATATGATTGTAAACAGTTTTAAGCAATGTTCTAGCAACCGATGTGTTTACTTGAACAGGTGCCATTTTTATAGTTCGATGTGTTGTTTCATTATATTGCTTTATCAAATTTTTATAAACATTAATCCACTGGTAGTTCCCGTTATAACTAATCTCCTTCCACATCATTCCCTTTAATGTTCTATTGAATCGTTCAACAATTGATGATTTATTTACACTATATGTTGAATAATGATTTATTGAATATGTTCGCATTAATTTGGAGAAATCTTTGTTAAAAATTCATTACCATCACCGCTTTGTAAAATTTTTGGAATTCTTCCAGATCTTAAAACTCTCTCGAAAGCTTCACAAACTTCTGATGCAGTTTTTGATTTAAGTGCTTCTCTCCATGCATATTTCGAAAAAGTATCGATAACCTTATATATATATATATATATATATAAGTTTGGCAACTCTGCTCGTAGAGAAGTGTTTTGTGCGTGTCTTTTAAACCAAATTAATAATTATTCATTTAAACGTGTCTGTAGTGGCGTATTAAGTGTTTATTAGTGTTTTTTTCAACAAAATTTAATATTCTTAATTTTAAAATTGTGAAGTTTTTTCTAAAAAGTGTTTTTAAGTGTTCATTTGTTTTTCCAAATTTTTCCAAAAATTGTTTTTGGTTTGTATTTTGGTATTTATTTTTCCTTCTTGTTTATTTTATTCCTTCGTTGTTTTTGTTATTTTTGACATTTTGTTTTATATTCCCCACTTGATTGTCAGTACTAAATTTGCTTTCCTTAGCATAATTTCAGGCGGTTACGTTAATTCATTTGCTATCATTTTACATATCAAATTACTTCTCGTTTTTAAAGCATACTTTCAGGCGGTTATAAAATTTTGTTAATCATTCATAATGGCTTGCTCTTTTAAAGACTGCAATAGTAAAAACGTTAACGAACGACTTATTGCGTGTTAAATTTGTGATAATTACATGCATCTTAAATGTGCCGGGTTTAATGGTAGGCAGTTTGATTTTATTACGGATAAGTCTAAAGGTCTCCGTTGGTCTTGTTTAGAATGTAGGGATCTAGAGGTAAATTTTCCTCGGCTTTTTAAGGAAACTAGGTCAGAAATTTTAAATTAAAAAAAAAATTTCAATTCGGTTTATCAAAATTTTGAAAAATCTAAAAAATGGTCAATAAGTTTGAACTTCCCGATTGCTCCCCTAAAAGGAAAAAATCAGTTAATATTGCTCGTGGTCCCAGTTCATCAAATCTAGGTCCAGATAACTTAATTAGTCTGTACTCGCCTATAGTGGTAAATTGCCCCTCCAATATGGAAAGTATAATTCCTGAAGGTAATCAACTGCCTGCTCCGGTTTCTAATTTAAATTTAGCTACTGAACTTAATTCTGAATCAACTTCAGCATCTACTTCTGCAACCTCAAAAAAATTATACTTACCTCCTGCTATTGTTGTCAATGGCTAACCTTCAAATGCTGTTATTCCCCCTAATGTTGCTAATATTGGAACTGGACCATCCTCTTCAAACCAATTGATTGTTGTAGCTCCACGTAAAACCGTGTTTATATCTAGGCTTCACACTAACACCTCTCCTGATAATATCCGTGACTATGTGAAATCTAAAATAAACGATTTATCCGATAGTGATTTAAAAATCTTTAAATTCAATTCATCTCAACCTCGGGATATTGCTTCATTTAAAATAATAGTTCCTAATAAATTTTTAAATTCTATAGTAAACAATTCTTTTTGGCCTGATGGTATCTTGGTAAAAGAGTTTGTTTTCAGGGAACGTCCATACATTCCTAGAACTGTGAATATTCCACCTGCTTCAAAAAACTAAATATAGTCTTACCGATTCTATATCAAAATGTTAGAGGCCTTAATACTAAATTGAGAAATGTGTTTCTTAAAAGTTTCCATAGTGATTATAAAGTAATTATTTTTACCGAGACATGGCTTAAACCTGATGTACTCGATACAGAGGTATTTTCCGATAATTATCAAGTTTTTAGAAAAGATAGAACATCGAAAAAAGGGGGAGGAGTTCTTATTGCAGTTCATAACACGATTCCTTCTGAATTTGTTGAAGTTTCAGTTGATCAGGGTATTGAATTTGTCTCTGCAAAATTGACATTTCTTGGTAACACTATATTCTTAACTTGTTCTTACATCCCACCCAATTCAGGAGTTGAAATATATTTAAATGACGCTAATTTTATTGCAAAAGTGTCTTCGTTACATAATAACAATTCTTCTTTAATTTGCATGGGAGATTTCAACCTTCCAGGTGTCGCTTGGATCCCGGGCGATAATATATTGGATTATGTTCCCTCGACTTATTCAATTGTATTCGATGTTTTTTGGGATAAAATTTTTGAACTCTGCCTTTACCAGGTAAATGACGTATTGAATATCAAAGAGAAACTATTAGATTTAGTATTTTCGTCTACGTTAAATATCTCAATCTTTAGAGGCTCTCCATATGTAATTCCTGAAGACATTTATCATCCTACACTAACTGTGAATATAGAATTGAAAAATAATTCTTCTAATACTACGCCCGCAAAAACTTCATTTATCAGACGTAACTTTGCTAAAACTAATATTGTGCAACTACGTTCTTCATTGTTTTCAACTATTTGGGATCTAAGTGGTGACATCTATTCGTGTGTATCACTAAATACTTCTCTAAATAATTATGTTCCTACTGTTAACAAATTGAATGATCAGAGTCCTCCCTGGTTTACACCGACTCTTAAGCGTTTACGCAATGTAAAAAGTAGATTATTTAAAAAATTTAAAAATGCAAATACTGCTCTTAATTATGCAAAGTATTCATTGGCGAGGAGCCGATATAATTCTGAAAATTCTAGATGTTATTCTCAGCATTTAACACAGATACGATTAAACTTATTGAATAATCCTAAATGCTTTTTTAAATTCGTAAAGAGAGAAGAGCACAACAATTTCCTAGCTGTATAAAACTTGGAAGTAAAGAATCATCAGACAATTCAGAAATTGCAAATCTATTTGCTGACTTTTTTCAATCTTCATATACTCAAAATGCATTTAGTGGTCTATATAATTTTCAAATTGATAAATTAAATCATTTTCCTCGTTTCTGCTTAACTGAAGATGAAGTTTATTCTGGGTTAAAGGCATTACGTTCCTCATTTTCCCCCGGTCCTGACGGAGTTCCAACCTACATTTTGAAATCTTGTGCTAATGAATTATTTTTACCCCTTACAAAAATATTTAACTATTCCTTAAATACAGGTTATTTTCCGCATTTCTGGAGGTCGAGCTATGTTATCCCCCTTCATAAATCTGGTAATAGATGTTTTATAGGTAATTATAGATGTATTGCGAAGTTAAGTGCCATACCTAAACTTTTTGAACTATTAGTTTCACGAAGAATATCACATTTTATAAAAAGTATTATTTCCCCTTTTCAACACGGTTTTATGAAAGGCAGATCTACAACTTCCAATCTTCTTGAATTTGTTTGTCATGTTCATAATGGCTTCGCAAATAAACAACAGACTGATGTTATTTATACAGACTTCAGTAAAGCTTTCGATACTGTAGTTCATAAGCTATTGCTCCATAAACTTAATGTTATGGGGTTCCCGTCAATTCTTTTAAGCTGGATTTCATCCAATTTAGAGGATCGTACCCAAAAAGTTTTGTTCAGTGATTCCTTTTCTAAAGATATTGTTGTCTCCTCTGGAGTTCCGCAAGGAAGTCATTTGGGTCCGTTATTGTTTGTTCTTTATTTAAATGATCTTCCGAATTCCATTCTTTATTCCAAAATACTAATGTATGCAGATGATGTCAAGCTGTTTTCGCATATAAATACACGTAATTCAGTTTATTTACAGTACGATTTACACTCACTCTTTAACTGGTGCAGTGCAAATGGAATGTCTCTTAATTTAAAAAAATGTAAGAAATTTTCCTTATTCAGATCACATCCAATACAATCCGATTACTTTATAGGGTCATACAAACTGGACAATGTTGATTCTTTCTCTGATCTTGGCGTCATCTTAGATCCTAAACTAAGGTTTCATCTTCATATCGATTCTTGTGTTAATAAAGCCAAATCTTTATTAGGATTCATTAAACGCTGGTCTAAAGAGTTTGATGACCCTTATGTTACTAAAAGATTATTTGTTAGTATTGTCCGCCCAGTCCTAGAATATGGTTGCATTCTTTGGAGTCCGTTTTATAAATGTCACTGTGATAAAATTGAGTCAGTTCAAGTTCAGTTTTTAATCTTTGCCTTGCGTGGCCTAAATTGGAACCCATCGGAATTACTTCCACATTATAAAAGTCGATTATTGTTAATTAATCTTCCAACACTAGAATAAAGACGTTTCATGTTAAGAGCATTATTTATTATTAAATTAACACGTGGTCTGATTGATTCACCTTTTATTACGGGAGAAATAATTTTTAATGTTCCCTCTCGAAGAACACGTAATTTTGAACCGTTGAAATTGTCCATCGCGAGAACTAATTATGAACTAAACAACCCGATGAGGTCCTTATGTGTAATATATAATAGCATAAGTAATGTTATATGCCTAAGTAGTCCATTGCATGCTATCAAGAATTCTATACTGGGCTTGGAAACAGTAGACCCTGAAATTTGAGCAGCAGTTGCAATTTTTATATTGTAGCTTTTGTTTACTGTTGTCTGTTTAATGTGTGTTAATGTAATGTCTGTTTAATGTATCTAATTCTAATTTATATTTGTTGTATTATTATTAATTGCCGGCTGATGATCTATCTGTAGCCGGTGTTATTAAACCACTACTAACCCGCCTTAGTCCGGTCTTTGGTGTGTACGTGCTCCCTGCGTATAGGGAGGTAGCCCCCTTGGTCGGCAGGGGCGGGTGTGAGAGGCGTGGGAACGAACGTAAGAAGAAAATATATATATATATATATATATATATATCCTGTCTTAGATGAGCACATTCTTGGTCAATGTTTTGTTTCAATATTTCTTGTATGTGCTTGATTTGCGAATGTACGTATGCTTTGTTGACCGCGCCTGCTCCTTCCGCTGGAGCCCCAACATTCCTAATTTTCTTATTTTGTGCGTCAAGGTTGTTATTTTCATCATTATTGATTCCAAAAGATCTTGAATCATGTTCTTTTAGTGTCAATGAAATATACTTTGGATTACAATAATGACCAAATTTATCGACTGTCATTGACATTTGTTTTTTTATTTATTATTTAATAGATTATGTTTCCCTCTCGCAGTTCTTCTATAATGGAAACAATTTCATTGGTGTGATTATTGTTCCCAGCTTGCTGCGACGCTATCAACAGCTTTAATCGTTCTACCAATTCGTTGGGATCGTCCCGGTATATATAGTTTTGTATAGCAACATTTACTTTCATTAAACCTTTTCCACTGTGTGTATCATCTATTAACTCTTTTATTATTCGTTTATATTTGTAATCCTTGTTGGATTTAATTCGTTCATTGCTTTTATAGTTTATTTTATATGCGTTTGAGTCCATCAATATTTTTTATATATGTCAAGTTCAGATGAATCACAGTTTGTGGGTTTTTGATAAAATAGTAATTCAAATAATCCTGGCCTAAATGCCGAATGTTGATTTCCATTTATTATGTTTTCTTTACTGATTTTTAATGGTTTATCACCAAATTTCCAATCTCCATTAACATCTTTATGTGGTTCATACATGTTATCCAGTTTCTTATTTTTATTCAAGAGAGAAAGATTAATAGTATCGCCATCATTATTTTCAGAATAAAATGTGTCATCTTGTGGTGTCATGGTAATCATTGTCGTAGTCTTTGTAAACTAAACAAAAAAAGCAAAGGTGTGTGTGAGAGGGAGAGCGAGCAACCAAACGAGTGAGAACTAGTGTAAGCTTTATGTACGACTTTTGATATGATGTGGTGTTGTTGTTTGTGGTGTTTATGCATGGTATGAATATGCACAGCATGTAATGTGATTTTTTTGTTTTGTTATTTGTTGTTGTAGTGGTTGTTACACCTATTTCCGGTTTTTTAGTAGCTTATAGGAATTTTGCACGTGTGATGTGTGTGGTGTGTCAAACAGTAAACTCTATTGTAGGGTACACTAGATTTGATTTTGTACCACCAATGCCTTCTGTGTGTTGGGAGAGAGAGAGAGTGGAAGTGAGAGAAATTAAAACAGCTGTTTTGTGATACACATCATACGTACACAACAGGTTTATGATGTCATGGAATAGTGATGATGATAGTTAACCTTTGGATTGCATTTATTAAGGCAATTAGGAGAAGAAAATGTTATAAATGAGCAAATAAAACTCCTTGTACATTAGAACTTTTTACCGGGTTAACCTACTTTATGAGGATTTATTTGACGTATATCCAAAGGAATTGACAATTGAAACCCACTGGGTTAACGAAATCCGGTTAAATGTAAACGCACTATAAAATAAAAAATATTGTAATTTGTTTATTAGAGTACACCAGATCGATTTGGAATAAATTACACTACTTTGCTAATTAAAAAATCGAAGGCAGTTTTAAATGTGAAAAATCTATTTTATACTCAAAAGAAATGAAATTAAGAAATTTAAGAGTAAAATTTTGAAATCCTCAAAATACCGATAATCGGTCGTATATTTGTATGGAGACTATACTTAAATGTGCAACAATATTGATAATTTTTGGTAGGATGTATACAACCTAATGAGAATCCAAAATATCAAATTAGAGCCAAATCAATTGAAAAAAAATTTACCTGAAATCCTCAAAATACCGAAAATCTGGGGTATCTTTATATGGGGACTATACGTAATAGATTTACTTTCAACACAATAAGAACCCAAAATATCAAATTACAGAAACTTCAATTAAAAATAATTAAGAAAGAACACGTTTTTGTGGAACCATGATTTTGGGGTATTTACACCAATTCGTTTTTAGCTTTCTAGAAATTTTTTTAGCCATTATTTTATTGAGAAAAACATGATTAGTTGTGTTCTCTATGAAAAGGGTACACTAGGATCAACGTATGTTTACATTATTGTAGTGAGTACAGCTGATAAGGCCAATCAGCTGATATCTATATTTAAAGTGTACTTTTATGATAACACTAAATTGCTACTGCTATTTTAAACACGCGCAATAATGTTATCAGATTTTTTGATTTATTGAACCACCCTAATAAATATTTTAGAAAAATAAAATGTACATTTTCAATGAGAAATGGTTGGTTGTAGCTTAATCTCAGATTTATACTTTTTTTATACCTGTAATAGAGGAATCTACTTTTTTTGTATAGGCTCTGTTATGGGTTTAAATGTATTTTTTAATCCGTTAGTATTCGCTTCGTCCCCCATTTTAATGTTTTGAAATTTTATATATATTCTTAATTGAACAAGCCGGTTAAACATATCTTCCTACATGGTTAGAGTTGTACTAATACATTTTACCAATTTTATACATCTTATAAAAAGTACAATTATCAAAACATTTACGGGGAATGTATAAAACCCTTTTCTGTATCTTCCAGATTGAATTTAACCATCTTTGCTAATTACGATAAATCCATATTTTTCTTCCCATCATTCATGACAAATTGTTTTAAAATTTTCAAAACTCATATCACATCCAACAATGATCATAATATATGTGCTTTAAATTCAAATCATCTTGTTTGAAAACGTTTATGACATTAGCGTTGTCACGTAACAAATGTTTAGGGATACGTGCATAAGTGTGACATAAATAAAAAGAATCTAAATTTGTATGTCTGCCCATACTGAAGTATATCTTAATATTGTTTTTTTTTCGCAAGCAACGTCATCAAATATAAACATTGAGTTTGGTTTTACTTCTTCTGGTGGTTCAACATCATCATTACTATTAAATGTATACAATCCAATATCCTTGACAGAGGATATTAATTTTGTTAGGTATTGATATTTAGGTTGATATAGAGAATAAATGCATTTGAAATTTTAATCCATTGGGGCTCTCTATCAAGCTAAGCATCACATTCGCCATTCCACAATTTGACGGACCCAATATTAATGCTCGTATTGTATGGGATAATAAAGAGCTATGTCTGTAGGTTTTACTTTGTATAAAGTCCGCATTTCGTACAGCTATTTTAGATTGTTGTTCAATTAATCGCATATTTTCAACTAATGTAAACCTTTCTTCTTGTTTGTTTATTCCGTTTTTTAGTGAGTAGTAAAAGTATACAAATGATTGTATATAACTCTAAGACAGTTATTAGAAAGAAAACTGTTGAAGGAGGAGGACTTGTTAATAAGTTGATAGACTCTTTGCCAGTAGAACTTCATCTACCAGGTTATCAATTTTGTGGACCCGGTACAAAACTAAGACAATGATTGCAAAGAGGAGATAAAGGTGTCAATTCCTTAGAGAATACATGATATTGCCTATTCACAAAACGAAGATATTGATAAACGCCATACTGCAGATCGTCAACTAACAGAACGGGCTGCGAAACGAGTGAAAGCTAAAGATAGTAGCATTTTAGAAAAAACTAACGCATACCTGGTAACGAATGCAATGAAGTTTGGAATGGATTCCGTTAATAAAAATTCAAAAAAAAGTAACTGGAAATCAGATTTTTAAAAATGCTATAAGAAGCGCAACATCTACACTTACCCGTATTAAACCCAACAACATCCGCTATAAAAAACGCAAAGAAAGAAATTCAAAAGAATTTCCAGGGTAAGAAGTCGAAAGTGATAATACCAAGTGTAAAGGGGCCGAAATTGCGTTTCGAAAAATATAGAAATTAAACCACGAACGTTTTAGTTTTCAGATTTATTGATTTATTAAATATAAATAATAATAGGGAAAATAAAGAGAATAGGGAAGAGCAGATTACCTGTGTTACGAAGCGAACGTGACGAGCAGCAGATTTTGAAAAGTGGCGCAAAATCAATACTCATTAGAAAACTGGCAGTTTAATGTTGCAACAATAAGGAGTTTGCAGCATTCTAATGAGTATGCAAACAAACACAATGAACACGAGCGTTCAAAGGATGCATTTCCCAACAATGCATATAAAATAGATTCTTACTTAAACATTGGCGCCCACATTGCATCATTATTAATGTTGTAACACAGATATTCAATTTAGATATTTACATTATGTAATATATAATAATATGGTAGGCATTGCAGTATGTGAGCAATTTAAATTCATTTTTGTTCAATTTTTTCCAAATACTAATTAAACATTAGCATACGAATCGCCCGCAGTAACGGACGGTCTCCCTGATTCAACCATACGAACATGGCGTAAATTGCAAGGAAGTTATCACGATTGACCCCACAGTTATAGATTTTACAATTTGACTACTAGTTGTGAAGGAACCTGCAGTTACAACCAGTTATAAGCCACCCGAAAACTGAATTTTGAGCCAGAAAAGTTTCACAAAGGATTGACTGCACCCAAAAGAAGATCCACAGGACGTGAATTAAACAAATCATCATTTGCCAAACGAATATTTGACATTTGGGCTCTGTATAATTTAGATATGTTGGCATTCAACTTCATGAGCTCAGTCGATCACGGATGCTGATTGACAGCTCGGGAATTGCCTCTACACGTCCCTCTGCGGACACCGCAGAGTGTATATACCAACGGGCGACGGTTGTTGTTGGTTTGCTCATTTTGATACATAAGAGACTATGCTCTCACTTGAATAATTGTAGTTGTAGCTGTACTTAACGAATATCAGTAAGATTCCAACGATCCTCTGCGATCCAATTGAACCTCTGCGTTCACTTTTTCTTTTAACGTTGAAAGAGAAAGCACCTCGGCCTCTGACGCCATAAAGATAACTTGTCATAGAAAAAACAATTCATTAAACCAGAAAACCCTTATTATTACAAAAAAAAAAACTAATTCTCTTGTGTTTTTATTTTATTTGCATTTTTGCCATCATCGCTCAACATAAACATTTTGGTCGCATCGAGCCGGATCTGCAACATTGAGAAGTTTGCCTGGGTATTAATTGTTGTTTTTCTCTCTCCCCTTAAAGGAATATCACCAACAACTCAGCAACAACACACTCTCAAAAGCATCAAAAACATCTTACCCTCAAAAACCATCAACTTTGTCTATCATCACATCAAATCATCAAAAAGCAAGGTACGTAAGTTCAGTGCATTTTGTTTGTGTGATATATTATTATTTTGTGGAAAAAAAGAAAGAAAAAAGTGTTTTTAATTTGCTCCGCGGTACTGGTCGCCTTTACGTCACCCTACTTTTCGAGACCAACCATTACAGTCCACTAAAATACTAAAATAATAAATCATCTCGCCAAAAAAGCATATTTAAATAATTTATAAAAAACATAGTTGCATTATTTCTTAATCAATCAGTTATTCTTGTTTAATTAACATTGTTTAAATCGAAAAAAAATCATTTGGTTTTGCTACCACTTTGCCAACGTAGCGTGATTTATTTGTGTAAAGGCGCCGAAATTGCGTTTCGAAAAATATAGAAAATAAAACACGAACGTTTTAGTCTTCTGATTTTGAATTTTATTGATATATTAATTATAAATAATAAGAGGGGAAGATAAAGAAAGAACAGATTTCCTGTGTTACGAGTAGCGATCGAGACTAGAAGACGATGAACAATAACAATAATGCTGCAAAGAGACATTGGCGCAAAACAATACTCATTAGAAAACTGACAGTTCAATGTTGTAACAATAAGGAGTATGTATGCAAACAAACACAATGAACACGAGCGTTCAAAGGATGCATTTCCCAACAATGCATATAAACGCGATTCTTACATAAACATTGTCGCCCACCTTGCAACATTATCAATGTTGTTACACAGATATTCAATTTTGATAGTTACTTAAAGTAATATATAATAATATGGTAGGCGGTGCAATGTGGGTGAGCAATTGATATTTTTGATTTTTTTCCAAATTTAAACTTGAAACAGTTAGCATACTTATAATACAACTATGTTTCTGGGGATCATACGAGTCGCCCGCAGTAACGGACGTTCTCCCTGATTCAACCATACGAACATGGCGTGATTGTCCATGGAAGTGATCGCGATTGAACCCACATTTATGGATTCATATTTTAGATTACCAGGTACGAAAGAACCCGCAGTTAGGGGTTGAATATTGCTTAAAACCGCAGAGACGGATTTCGATATTATTTTAGTTTCTTTTAGACATTTTTGACTATAGATACGGATCCGCAGTGACGGATTCCATTTCTGTTTCAATGCAAACAATTTAGAAATAGACCGCTTAACAATGCGCGTTGTCGACCGAACGTCAACGATTCCAATTAATTACAACGACTTCAAAACAAATTAGCAAGCTCTTGAACTCTACGAAACCTATTCACAAACGATATAGGTTAGTTAAATACGACAGGTTCAGGAGGAGAAAGAAACGACGTGTCTATGATTATATGATTGCCAATTCCTCAAATTTAACTTGCTTTGAAATGTGTGGCTTACAACTTTTTATTCTCGCTTCCCAGAATCCACTCATATGTGGAAAATAAGCTGGAATAAAATGCCACGAGAGCCCGGAGTAGTAATGCAGCGAAATGGAATCACCACTTCTACAATTGGCTTGCGCTAAATTACGATCTACATCGCGAGAAACGATCACAAAAGTCGTACCAATTCCACAATATCGAGTGGAATAAATTTATTAGACAAACGGAGGAATACACAAACATATTCTTTGGCAATCTTGCCAAACCGTTGTATGAACAAATTTACCTTGAAAGGAACAACGAAATCAACACCAGTTATAGTTAATGCCTTAGAAGGGATTTTTATCGATCACGAGATAATATAATCCATCAAACCAAACACAACGAAATGCTATGATTGTTTCCTTGCAATAATTTTCAAAATTGTTTCAGAGACCTGAAACTTCTAGTTGACGAAGCTAAATTGATTTTATGGGAGCCACATTGGATATATTCGATAAAAGTTGCACGAACACATTTTTATCTGGCGAATTATGTTACCCCGAATTACGCTACTACAATTAGTAGCGGGCAAGTGAGGATCGTCCCAATCTATTCGATCTAACCATATAATTTCTATTATAATTTTTGCTGAAAACTGTAGTGGCAAAGACACGAATTTCCGACGATGGGATAGGTCCAGTTACAAGCCACCCGAAAACTGAATTTTGAGCCAGCAAAGTCCCGGAAAGAATTGACTGACAACCCTCCAACATAATTTTTGGATACAAGTCCGCACACAAGAGAAGTTCCACAGGACGTGAATTAAACAAATCATCATCTGCCAAACGAACATTTGGCATTTGGGCTCTTAAATTCGACGAAACCTCAAACGAGGGCAAATTCCCAGAAATAGACGGCAAAACCAATGCACGAGTTTCTAACAACACTGTAGGATTGCAAGGACTTCCAATTTTCGATGATCACACTTTACTAGAATTGGCCGAAATTGCACAATTCACCCCAGAAATAGTGACATCTGTTGAACTTACAGGGAGTTTCAATCTATTCTGCAAGCCTTGGGTCAGAAACGATGATTCTGATTCTGGATCTATTAAAGCCGCAATGGACGATATTTACGATAGCTGTCCCCAACAGAACGGATTTATTCTGAACCGAGTGCAAAACTTGCCGAGAAGCACTAGTTGATGTGGATGGGACAGAAGGATAGTTAGGGGCAGGATTTGGTGAATTTGTAGAGTTTAGGTTTACCGAACCAACCGAAGAAATTGAATTGTTGGGTGATGTGTCACTACGATGCAATAGTGTGTGATGGCTTCGCTTACAGTTCGAACACCGATGCTGACTAATACAAGTTTTAACCTCGTGCCCCCTACGCAAACAATTCACACACAATCTACGACGTTTCACTGTGGAAAATCTAGCCGATAGCGACATACTTTTAAATCGAGGACATTCAAAAAGCTGATGGGACTGTTGAGGGCAAAGAATACATTCATTCTTAGGAGAAGATGGTGAATTACGATAAGGACGAGTTTGCGAGACGTGGTTTTGGAATTTGTTAACGTTAGATTTTTTGACCGAATCATTCCCTCGCATACCATGGAGACACATGAGTGTTTGAATCCGTTAAAAACCTATCGAGGTCTTCCCAAAGCGAAACAGATGATTTGACTTTAACACTTTGCTCCCACAATGTTTGTGTAATTTTCGGAAGCCTTTGAAGACAAAGAAAAACAAAGAACGGATCCCAATTATCCGTACGAACGTCGTAAATGGACATTGCAGACAAACAACCATTAATACCACGCTGGATTTGTTTTAGACCCGAACTTGTCTCAACTTGAAGTACCGGGAGTGCAAATAATATATTAAACTGATTATGAATCAATAAACGATTCTAACGTTTTCCACGCCAGACCAAAACTGCGGTTCGTTAAGGGGAATTTGGAAACAATCTCGCGAGCTTCCCCTCTAGTATTTCGTGTCAAATGACAAAGACGCTCAATATCACTTAATCGAGAATTGTTTATATAGACCGCGCTGAAGGTTGGCCACGAAAGAAAATCGCCCTCGAAGACATCCGTATCACAAGGAGGCAACGCCAGATTATGAACCATATCGGGATTCGGAGGATCGACAATGAAATTCAAATTACCTCTAGGATTCCCAATACCTGTTATTGGGGAGCTAGCGGCCTGATTACCCACATTTCGACAAGTGTGAGTGGACGAGTTCGTTTTATTTAAATCATTATCGCTAGCCTGGACTTCCTTAGGAGGTGCAGACTGTGTCTGGACTTCTTGAGGAATATCAGACGGATCCCGATTTAATTGAACATTTCCTTGCCGAAGTTTGTGCAAGGCCCGGTTTATCATTGCCAGACAATCCATATACATGTCATGAACGACCTCCTGTTTCGATTCTACAGATTCGACATCTTCCTGACATGAATCCTCAGACTATTCTAAAAAGCAAATACATTTTTCAAAAGAATTTTCTACGTTTCCCCATTTTTACTCAATTCCGTACTTCTAGTTTCTAAAATAAAGATATCTACATCATCTTCCTTCAAAGCCCGAAGTTTATCACACATTTTGACTAGAGCGTCCGAAACTCTGATGTAGGTATTTAGAGGAGTAGAAGGCATGATTACAATTTTCTTTTTAATCGCACGAAAACGAGAAATTATCCAAAAGAAAAAACTATTTAGTTGGAGTTGAAACCAAAGCTTTCCCAATAAAAAGCTGACAACAAGTTGAAATCGCTACGACAAAATAAATTTCTTCCCAAAACCAGCAAAATTTGCTACAATTCCGACGAATCTACCACGATTTCCAAAAAATTAGCTCGAATTAGCTAAAACAATCCAAATATACGAAATTATATTTGAGAACGGATGAAAATTGTTCGAAAAACAATCCAAAATTGTTCAAATAACAACTAAATTCCAAAAAATTCTAAAAATTTCCAAAATATTCCCAAAGAATATATCAAATAACCACGAACGGTTGATTAAAAAACCAAAGAAGAACGAATAGTTATGCAAAAATCGATCAAACTTTCAATATATAGCCAATAAACTATACGAAAATGTTTAATTTTCACGAAAAAATCGACAAAACTTCGAAAAAGTTTAAAAATTTAGAAATTATCCACTCAATTTGAAATATTAAATCACAATAAATATTTTAAAAATATAAATATATGTAAAAACATCAAAATTATTTTATTTTTTATTAAATTCAATATAAATAACACGAAAAATTATTATTTATATGAATTTCGACTAATGCGGACTGTAGAGTAAAAGATAAGTTAAAATGTCCAAAAGTAGCTTTCAGTTTGTTCATACATACACTACTAATCAATTTACAAAAAAATATTACCTTGTTCCAAACGTGCCAACACGCCACCATCGACCGACCCGATTAGTGTAGCGTACACGCAAACAAAAGAAAAACGAAAAAATTATATTTATCGTAGGCAAGCGACGGCTGCCTATTACGATATTAGTAGTTATGTGTGTAGCGTGTGTGTATGATACTGCAGTAAACAGACAAGCGACCGTACAACGTAAATATGTCACTAGCGTATATACGTGTATTTTATTGTGTATTATTGAACAGGGATATATGCGAATATTAAAGGGAAAGGGCACGTTTATTTTTCTATTATTATTCGCACAACACAGTGGTAATAGGTAAATAATATTTTGGAATTCAATATTTATTATTAAAATTAGGTCGATTTTATTAATAAAATTATTAAAATTTAACACACACGTTAATTAAATTTTATTAATAATATTGACCACACACAATTATTAAAAAAAGCACATCTTAAGTAATTTTTTCTCACTTTTACCACAATATTTATTTGGAACAAAAATATTTGTTTTTTGTTACCACTGTTCAATAATAGACAAACGAAAAATTAAAGGCGACAAACGAAAAAACTAGGGATTAGCGACGCGTCGTAAAGCGGCCTTTGTTGTTGTTGTAAAGTTATACTTTTTTGGTACTTTGGACTTTAGACTTTTAGGTTTTTTGTTTATTATTCTTTTTTCGCGAGCTCACAATTTTTTTAAACACACTGCACTCACCTACCTGATTTGTTGTTGATGATGATAATGATGTGTGATGATGATGTATAGGGATGGTGATGTTGTTGTGTTGTTGTTTATTTTGTTGAAATGAAAATAAATAAAAGCCAATTAGAATTCTGATTCCAAAGCTCGAATCCGGCTCGAAGGACCAAATGTTAAGGCGCCGAGAATTGCGTTTCGAAAAATATAGAAAATAAAACACGAACGTTTTAGTCTTCTGATTTTGATATATAGATTGATATATTAAATATAAATAATAAGAGGGGAAGATAAAGAAAGAACAGATTACCTGTGTTACGAGTAGCGATCGAGACGAGAAGAAGATGAACAATAACAACAATGCTGCAAAGAGACATTGGCGCAAAATAATACTCATTAGAAAACTGACAGTTCAATGTTGTAACAATAAGAAGTATGCAGTTTTCTAATGAGTATGCAAACAAACACAATGAACACGAGCGTTCAAAGGATGCATTTCCCAACAATGCATATAAAGGCGATTCTTACTTAAACAATTTGTGTTTGCTAATTGCAATTATTCCCCACACACATCTTCTGTTGAGAGTTAAATATTCTTTTTATATTTTTCCACACTCCCAACAACAACAATAATAAAATTCTGCTTCGTACATACCAACATACCAACATTTTATTTATCTCCCCAACACTCTCTGTTGGATCGTGGTCGCTTGGTTTGTTTTCGTTTAATATTCCAACCGCCATTTTAGCGTCTGTTTAAAATCCATCCAAATCTACAATTTTGAAAATTTTATTATTTTATTATATTTTTATATATTTTGCTTTTCTAAATTTTTTTACATCCTTTTAAGCAGGTTTTTCCCAATTTCTGCAAGCTTTTCCTTGAAAATATAATAGCATATTATTACAAAAAATCTTCGATATTTTAAAGTTTTTAGTATTTTTTCTATTTTTTTCTCATTTTTGGGAATTTTCCTATTCTTCTTTCCACCAAATTATTTTTTAGGAAGTTCGGAGTACCGAACTCCAAAATCTGTGGAATAAAGCTTCTGATGCTTATGATAATTATATCGATCATTTGATTACCGTAGAGGGTACTTCTTCAGAAGATATTTCTGCTGCCGATGGCAAATATCAAAGTACTCGAGAAAAATATTTCGTTTGTCTGTCTGAAATAAACGAAAAAATTCAAAAATTGAAGGCGGTAAAAAGTTCTCCTCCCAACACACCCCAGTTCAAACCAGTCAAAATCTGGAGATGACCAATCATGTCGCTGGTAGATCCAATATGGTTACAGGTGTCTCTAATTCGGAAAACATTGCTAGTACTAGTTAAAATCTGCCTTCGCTCTCCAATACTGTTCATCCAGATGTTCAAAATCCTGCAGATATTTCGATCTCTAATTGGAGTTTGCCGCCAAGCGTCTCTAATGCAATGCATAATTTAAATCTACCACCGTGTGATATTGATGAGTTCCACGGAGACTTTTTTCATGGCCCACATCCCGTGACCTTTTTTCGGCTATGTTTATTAATAACTCTCGGCTAAGTGACGTTGAAAGATTATGTCACTTAGTACAGAAAACCAAAGGTGAGGCTAGGGAAATCGTGGCTTAGTTTCCGCTCACGCATAGAAGTTTTGGTCTTGCTCGGAAAGCACTTAGGGATACTTTTGAAAATAAAAGAATTCTTGTTAACAGTCATCTGAAGCTTTTATCCGACCTTCCCTCATTAGCAAATTAGACGAGTTCAGGGTTACTTTGC
Source organism: Musca vetustissima (assembly GCF_032173495.1). Taxonomy (NCBI): domain Eukaryota; kingdom Metazoa; phylum Arthropoda; class Insecta; order Diptera; family Muscidae; genus Musca; species Musca vetustissima. The sequence goes on from NW_026887241.1 coordinate 37,376, forward strand.
AAAGGGGCATCAATGGTTGTTTGTCTGCGCTGTCAGTCTATGACATTGTTACGGATCATTGGGATCCCATTTTAGTTTTTATTTGTATTCAGCGTCTGCCTAAGCTTACAGTCACACTCTGGGAACAGAGTCTTACAGATAGGTCGTCCTTATCGCCTTGGTGTCAGCTCGACGCCAGCCTGTTTGCGTGACATTAAAGGTATAGATTCCTCAAAATCTCCCAATCCATGCAACGTTAAGGCACATTTGGCAAAAACGCCCTCTGATACAATAAAATCGAACTCAAAAAATCGTAGTGTTGTCTGCTCCACTGTTAATCATGCACTTTACTCCTGTCCTCGATTCAAAGAGTTGACTTTCGAACAAAAACTTGCAGTTGTTAAAAGGCATAACTTGTGTTTCAATTGTCTGTCTAGAGGTCATTCGGTTAACCAGTGTCCCAGCACCCATAATTGCAATGTATACCATGGAAGGCACCATACTCTTATGCATAAACCCAATAGATCGACCCCCATTAGTAATACCACTTCAAATGTGGCACCTCCAGTTCTAGTCCCCCGAACGCAGTCTAATCCAAATTTAGATAATGTTGCATCTACTTCCACTGGCACTAATCCGACTGTAGTAAACCGTCAATTTTAGCACACGTCGCAGAATTCCAAAGATCTTCTCGGTACTGCAATTTTAAATATTATTCACGAAGGAAATTCGTATCCTGTCCGAGCTCTCATTGACCCTGCGTATGAGGCTACTTTTATTACTGAGCATCTCCAAAATAGCTTAAAATTGTCGACTTCATCCACACTAGCGAATATTTCGGGTGTCAATGGTACATCTTCTATTACTTCCAGGAGAAATTGTCGCCTCTGTATAGGTAGTCGAGTAAATTCTTCTATTCTGTTGAAAACTGATGAAATTTACTACCATTTTGGGAACTTGAGGAGGTTCCAAAACGCAAAGTTCTTTCGCCATCTGACAAGTTCTGCGAGGAGAACTACAGGCCCACAACTACGAGGAATTCAGATGGTCGTTACGTTGTCACCCTTCCCATTCGTGCTGAATTTCCTCAAAGTCTGCAAATTGGTAAATCGCGGCAGAATGTCTTACGACAATTCATTAAAAATGAAATATCACTTTTGCGCAAACCATCCCTGAAAGAAATTTATGATGCAGTAGTTCGCGAGTTTCTTGACTTAGGTCACATATGCTCTGTTTCTCCCTCTCAAGGGCCACTTGTCTGTTACTTACCCCATCACCCTGTAGTCAATCTTGAAAAACAGACCTCTAAAGTACGTGTTGTGTTCAATGCATCAAACAAAACGACCACTGGTATTAGTTTGAACGACATTCTGCATGTGGGACCAACTCTGCAAGCGGACTTAGTCTTATCGATATTAAGATGGCGCTTATTCCGTTTCGTGTTTAATTGCGACATAACGCAAATGTGTCGTCAAATACGCGTCCACCCACAACATACACCGCTTCAAAGAATTTTGTTTAGAGAATCCCCAAATGATCCCATTGTTGATTACGAATTGCAATCTGTCACGTTTGGTGTAAATTGCGCTCCCTTTTTGGCAATTCGTACCTTACTTCAGCTGGCTGATGATTGTGAATCTGAATTTCCTTTAGCTTCAAAAACCCTACGCAATAGCATGTATGTGGATGATGTCCTCGCTGGTGCACATGATTTAGAATCAACTTCGCTTGTTCGAGACCAGCTTATTGCATCTCTATCCACCGCTAAATTTGAATTGAGGAAGTGGACCGCAAACGAAAAAGCAGTACTGGCTCGTTTGCCCCCTACCCATTTAGTTGACGCTCAGGTTCTTTCTTTCGTTGAGGCAAGTAGTTCCAAGCATTCCATCGTATACCCAATGTATACGATGGAATGCTAGTTTAGATTCGTTCTACTTTTGTGTGAATGCTATTCCTTGCAAACCTACCTATTCGAAGCGAGAAGTTCTTTCTCATATCGCTAAATTGTTTGATCCCCTTGGATGGTTAGCCCTAAATAAAATAATAATGCAAAAGGTTTGGTTAGACAATATAGGATAGCAAACATTTGTTGAAAATTACCCTCATGTGAACTCTATAAAAATTCCTCGTTGGGTTCAATATGAACCAAATTCATTAGCAGAGTTGCATGTTTTTTCAGATGCTTCAGAGAAAGCATACGCAGGGGTAATTTATATTCTTATTCGAAACTCTCAACTCGACCATAGTGTTAGCGTGGTTAAGAAAAACTCCTACTACTTGGACCACTTTTGTGGCAAATAGGGTCTGCCGCATTCAACAAAATATTGGAAATGGTCATTGGTTTCACGGCAGGTCTGAAGATAACCCGGCTGACTTGGAAAGTCGTGGAACATCGCCTTCAGAACTTGCTGCGAGTTCTCTTTGGTGGAAGGGACCCAGTTGGTTGAGTTTAGATAGTTCTTTTTGGAATATTCCTGATGTCACTTCCCTTGACACAAATTTAGAAGCCCGTAGCGTTAAAGTTAACTTTTCATTTATATCGGGATACGAAGATCTCTTAAATAAATTTTCCTCCCTTGATAAAGCGTTGCAATCGTTAGCCTGTATGTATCGGTTCATACATAAAACTCATCCCCGCTCACGGCCATATTGTTTCTCCACTAAAATTCCGACCTCCTCGGAAATCAGACTGGTGAAAAATAATTTAGCCATATTGACACAAAAGTTTTATTTCCGGGAGGAGTATAAAAATTTTCTAGATAAACGCCCTTTACCAACCTCAAGATCTCTCCTCCCCTTGAACCCCGTTTTAGATGATTTTGGTGTAATGCGTCTAAATGGACTTTAGTAAACTCCCCCACATTATCAGAAACAGAAAAGCGCCCCATTATTTTGCCTTATAGTAGTCGGTTTGCACGTCTTCTTGTGGAATTTGCTTATGCAAAATCTGTTCATGGTGGAAATCAGCTTATGTTGCGTATTATTCGAACAGAGTTTTGGATTCCTCGTGTAAAAACACTTATTCGCACGGTTATTAATCGTTGTAAGGTTTGTTGGCTAGAGAAAAATCGATCGTGTCCACAGATAATGGCTGCACTCCCTCCAGAAAGAACTACGTTGAATAGGCCCTTCACAACAACTGGAGTAGACTTTGTCGGTCCCTTTGACATTAAGTCATTTACTGGACGTGCTTGTCGTATCACTAAAGGGTACGTCTAAAGGCACTACAGGCAGCATCTGATCTCTCATCTGCTTCATTTTTGGCCACATTCTATCGGTTCATAGGTCGTCGTGGCTGTCCTAAATCCATATTCTCAGACAACGGGACTAATTTTGTTGGAGCTTCGCACGAGTTTGAAAATGATTTTAGAACTTTTATTCGTGAAAGTCGTGATAATGTTTGTTCTACTTTGGGGTATAAGGAAATTACTTGGCAATTCATACCAGCTGGAGCTCCCCTCATGGGTGGTCTATGGGAGGTAGCTTTGAAAAGTTTTAAAATACATTTTTATCGGCATGCCAAGTCTATGTCTTTCACTTTCGAAGAATTTTCTACAATTCTAGCTCGCATCGAAGCATGCTTGAATTCTCGACCTCTGTATCCAATGTCAGATAATCCTGAGGAATTAATTGCCCTTACGCCCGGTCATTTTCTTATTGGCTCACTCCTTCTTTCGCCCCCAGAACCTCTTGTTGATGAACCGCCATTGAGCTTGGTAAATCGGTATAGGAAATTGAAAGCTTTGACGGATCAATTTTGTATAAGGTGGAAAGAAGAATATTTGTTTAGTTTGAATAGGCTATATAAGTGGAAACATCCGCAGAGAAATGTTGAGGTAGGTGATTTAGTAATCATTCGTCATGAGAAATTGCCACCTACATCTTGGAGATTAGGACGTATTGTAGAAACTCATCCCGGTGATGACGGCAAGGTTCGAGTAGTAGATGTTCGAACTGAAAAGGGTATTGTCAGGCGGCCAGTCATGAAGTTAGTTGTGCTGCCTAATTAAGCTCTCTATCTCTCTATCTTTCGTGTTGTTGTTTGTGTTAGATATGGCATCTCACCAAGAATTGTTCCCTGAGGTAGTCTTATCGGATTTCGATGACGACATGATGTCCGATCGGGAAGTAGAAGCAGAGATGAGGGTTACCATTGAGGAAATTGCGGCTCCAAGTGGGAATCCAGCAATGGATCTTGCTTCCACCACCTCTGTGGCTCCTACCGCCTCCGTCGTTCCAGCACCTACAACCCAAACTATTGATCCTCCGCGTCAGGTTGCCAAAGCGGAATTTGCCAAACCCCCCTCCCCGTGTAGATTGTGTTCCCGCTCTCATCCCCTATATAAATGACCGCGTTTTAAAATAATGTCGGTTGAGAAGCCTTTGCGTGCGGTGACGTATCACCACTATTGCTATAATTGTTTACGTCCCGACCATAGCTCCCGAATTTGCCCCGTCCCCCTTAGGTGTAACTTTTGTAAAAGTAAGCACCATTCAACGCTTCACATGAGTAGACGGTCCACAACACCCTACAGTTCCCGCTCGGAAATAAACCCTTCGACCTCCGTGGTCCCTCGAGGCATTTTTCCAACACCGCCACCAAACGTTTTGCCCTCTTCGGTATTGCCTGTCGGTCGGGTCATGATGCTAACCCCCACAGTAGTCGTACGCGTTTGTTTACCGAATAGTTCAATGCCGATCAGAGCAATACTTGACCCGTGTTGTCAAGTTAGTTAGGTTTGCGCGACTCTGATCGACGAGTTGAAATGGCCGGTAGTCCAAATAGATGGCGTGGACCACGGTGATTTTTTAATAATGTCCCGGTTTGACTCCAGTCAAAGGCATTTTTGACGGCTAGAGTAGCAAAAATAACGCGCGGTAAAACTCCCTCAATGTCAGCTGCCCCTAATATTCGCGAATGCTTCGTTGGCCTCGAACTCGCGGATCCTACGTTCGATCGTTCTGGACCCATCGCAATGGTTCTTGGTGCAGAAATTTATTCTAAGGTCATATTACCTAGAGTAATTTCCCAACCCGGTCTCCCTAGCGCCCAGTACACGACATTCGGTTGGGTAATATCGGGCCCAATACACGTTTAATTGTTATACCTTTTTTATATTTGTAATAAATTGAATTTATTTGAATTAAAACCACTGAATTTTTTAAATATTTTGTCAATCCTCACACAACAACTGAACTTACGAACCTTTTTCTAATATATTATATTTGTATTATATTTGCATTAATTTGATCATTATTTTGTTGATACACTTAAATGTATCAAGGTGGGCGGCAATGTATAATTTAGATACGTTGGCCTTCAACCTCATGAGCTCAGTCGATCACAGATGCGGATTGACAGCTCGGGTATTCCCTCTACACGTCCCTCTGCGGACACCGCAGAGTGTATATACCAACGGGCGATGGTTGTTGTTGGTTTGCTCATTTTGATACATAAGAGACTATGCTCTCACTTGAATAATTGTAGTTGTAGCTGTACTTAACGAATATCAGTAAGATTCCAACGATCCTCTGCGATCCAATTGAACCTCTGCGTTCACTTTTTCTTTTAACGTTGAAAGAGAAAGCACCTCCGCCTCTGACGCCATAAAGGTAACATGTTATAGAAAAAACAATTCAATAAACCAGCAAACCCTTATTATTACAAAAAAACTAATTCTCTTGTGTTTTTATTTTATTTGCATGTTTGCCATCATCGCTCAACATAAACATGCTCTTAAATTCGACGAAACATCAAACGAAGGCAAATTCCCAGAAATTGACGGCAAAGCCAATGCACGAGTTTCTAACAACACTGTACGATCGCAAGGACTTCCAATTTGCAACGAGCAAATTTGACTAGAAGTGGCCGAAATTGCACAATTCACACCAGAAATAGTGACACCTGTTGAACTTACAGGGAGTTTCAACCAATTATGCAAGCCTTGGATCAGAAACGATGATTCAGAGGTTGTATGTATTAAAGCCTTAGCGGGATACGAAACACCACAATGGACGATATTTACAATAGCTGTCCCCAATAGAACTGATTTATTCTGAGCAGTGTGGAAAACCTGCCGAGAAGCACTAGTTGATGTGGATGGGACAGAAGGATTGATAAGGGCAGGATTTGGTGTATTTGTAGGGTTTCGTTTTACCGAACCAACCGAAGCAATTGATGTGTGATGTGATTCACACATAATCTACGACGTTTCACTGTAAAAAATCTAGCCGATGGCGACATACTTTTGAATCGAGGACATTCAAATAGCTGATGAGACTGTTGAGGGCAAAGAATACAATCATTCTTAGAAGAGGGGGAATTACGATAAGAATGTGTTTGCGAGACGTGGGTTTGAAATTTTTTAACGATAGTTTTTTTGATCGAATCATTCCCTCGCATACCATGGAGACACATGAGTGTTTGAATCCGTTCCGTTAAAAGCCTATCGAGGTCTTCACAAAGCGAAACATATGACTTGTTTTTACACTTTGCTCCCACAATGTTTTCGTAATTTTTTGCAAGCTTTTGAAGACAAATAAAAACTAAGAACGGATCCCAATTATCCGTACGAACGTCGTACGGAAAGTTTTTTGCCCTCTAGTTGCCCTCTAGTTTTTTGCGTCATATAACAAAGACGCTCAATATCACTCAACCGTGAATTGTTTATAAACGAGCTCGTTTTATTTAAATCAATATCGCTAGCCTGGACTTCCCTAGGAGGTGCAGACTGTGTCTGGATTTTTTGAGGAATATCAGACGGATCCCGATTTATTTGAACGCTTTCTTGCCGAAGATTGTGGAATGCCCGATTTATCACTTCTAGACAGTCCATGAACATGTCATAAACGACCTCCTGTTTCGATTCTACCGACTCGACATCTTCCTGACACGAATTCTCGGACTACTCCAAGAAGAAAATACATTTTTCAAACGAATTTTCTTCACTTGCCCATTTGTTGTTCAATTCGGCACTTCTAACTTCTTAGATAAAAAATATCTACATATCTTCCTTCAAAGCCCGAAGTTTGTCGCACATTTTCACTAGAGCATCCGAAACTCTAATGTAGGTGTTGAGAGGAGTGGAAGGCATGTGTACAATTGTTTTTTTAAATCGGACGAATACGAGAAAATATGCAAAAGAACAAAATAAATTTCTTCTCAAAACAGCAAAATTTGCTAAAATTCCGACGAATTTACCACGATTTCCAAAAGAATTAGCTCGAAGTAGCTAAAACAACCCAAATATACGAAATTATATTTAAAAAGGGATGAAAATTGTTCGAAAAACAATCCAAAATTGTTCAAATGACAACTAAATACCAAAAAAGTATTCCCAAAGAATATATCAAACAACCACAAACTGTTGATTAAAAACCAAAAATAGAATAAATAATTTTCGATAAATACCGAAAATCAAATGATATTACCCAAATTGTAGCCAAAACTACACGAAAAAGCTTAGTTTTCAAGAAAAACGAACTAAAACATCGACCAAACTGCGAAAAAAGTTTAAAAATGTATAAATTTTCCACTCAATTTATAAGATAAAATCAAATAAAATGTTGTATAAATATAAATATATTGCAAAAATATCAAAATTATGTTATTTTTTATTAAATTCAATATAAATAGCACGAACAATTATTATTTTTATGAATTTCGACCGATGTGGACTGTAGAGTGTAAGGCGTGATTATATTACACAATTATATTTCAAATAAATTTTCAACTTTGTAACAAACGTCTTAACTAACCACACTCGACCGACCCGTTGTGTGTAGCGTACACGTAACAAAGAAGAAACGAAAGAAAAATAACTCAACAAGGCAAGCGACGGTTGGCTAACCAATTCACTATAGGTCAAAGTGGCATTTTTTTATGGCCAAAAGTCATAAAATTGAAAAAATAATTTTATTTCAACCAGAATAGCTTTCATAACCTTTTGAAAGAATAGTGGAGCAATGTTTTTTAGAAATTAACCCTTTAAGTCATTAATGTATTAACTCTTCGAGGAAAAAATAATTTAATTCATATATTTGATAACATTTTATATATATATATATATATTCTTATTATTGTGAATAAATAAAATTATGGAATATCATCACATGCAGGATCGTATGCAGTGTTTCGAAAAGGGGGGGGGCTGTTAAGTGATATGTTTGATGTGTGTGAAAAAATTAAAAGTTTTCTGTTGCATAACAAAAGTTAATGTAAACAAAAACAATTCGGGCGGTGTCATGCACCAAGAACACCCCTCCTCTTTTCTACGTCTGTGATTACATATATTATTTAAATGAAGTCCGTTCAATTTTCTAAATCTAAGTCAGTAAGAATATTTATATACGTTGTAGTCCGCCTTCATTGAACTCATCTAAAACAGCCGAATTTAGTTTTAGAGATTCCGATTCCTCAATAAAATTTTGACGTTTTAACATTTTAAGCTTTAACGGTTTCGCTGCTACAAGCGTTTGATTAAGCTAATTAATGATATTAAAGGATCTAATGTATTCATGGCTCTAGTAAATATATCTAAGATGTTATTCATTCGGCTGCTCTTACGAGCGTGATGTGACCTGTCAGCCTTATACATTTTATGCCTCATAGAACCCCTAATGAATGTACACAATTTTCCATTATCTGTGTTGAACGAATATGTACCTTATGGACAGTAGCCGTCATGGACAGCAAAGAATATTTCAATATTAAATTAGCTGTTTAACATACAAAAATGGTAATAATTAAAAAACCGCACAAAACCGAAAAATCACACTAGGTTATTTAGATTAAGGGCCGTTCTATAACCAAATAACAATTTTTATTTCAATTGTCAAACGTTGCGCACGGATTTAATGCTTTCATAACCTCAAAGTTTAAAAAATTTCTGCGATCAATCTAAAGTTATGCTTATTTTAATACTATTTTTACACACACACATATGAATAGATACATTTTATGATAAAAAATATCGAATACTTTCTTATTAATTACACTGTGCGACACGAAAATTTATCAGGGGTTCTAACGTACCAAATCTATTTAGTTGGAGTCCCTGGACCACGAAAATACTTTTGGTTTTTCTGGGTCACTTCGAAAATTAATTTTATAACGGTAAATATAGAGAAAAACGTGGTTTCATGGATTTTCAATTTGAAACTTGAATAAGTTATTTACTTTATAACGGATTTATTTTTCCTTTCAAACAAGATATATATTTGGTAAATCGGTTGAGGATAGGCTGAGTTACAACGGTTGAAATGTGAAAAAATACGCATAAAATGACAAAATTTATTTTTCTTCGGACTGTACGATGAAATTATGATATCAAGCCATATAAGTATTATATTAAAGGGAAGAAAATTAATTAAAATGATAAAAATCAATCGGTTAAAAAATGGATCACTTATACACATTTTTGTATTGATTCTATGCATATTCTCTAAAGGAACTATGGGTCTATCTCGTTTCCTTTTGCCTGTTGCAAACATAACGGTTTGTAACAGGAAACGATACAGACCCATATTTTCTTTAGAGATTTTTTTTTTGATTTTTATCATTTTCAAAAGCTAATTTCATTTTCTTCTCCGTAATATAATAAAACTTATATGGCTTGATATCATAATTTCATCGTACAGTCCGAAGAAAAATAAATTTTGTTATTTTATGCGTATTTTTGCACATTTCAACCGCTGTAACTCAGCCAATCCTCAACCGATTTACTAAATATATATCTTGTTTGAAAGGAAAAATTGTACTCTTCGAAAGAAGAAAAGAATAATATAAATCTGTCAAAAATTAAATAAGTTATTCGATTTTTAAATTGAAAATCCATGAAACCACGTTTTCTCTATATTTACCGTCATAAAATTAATTTTCGAAGTGACCCAAAAAAACAAAAGGTATTTTCGTGGTCCAGAGACTCCAACTAAACAAAATTGGTACATTACAACCCCTGAAAAAATTTTTTTGTTATTTTGTAGCACAGTGTTATTTACCTATATTTTATTTCCACTTTAAATCTTAACAAGTAACATATCATATGAATACATTTTTTATGATATTTTAATAATTCACGTTTGACAGCTTGCCATATAATGGTATAAGTGATGATTATGAAGTGTTCCTTACTCGATTGTAACTCAAAAGAAGTGATAAGACAATGTGTGAAATTCGACTTTTGGCCAGTAAATGGTGTGTTTGACCTATAGTGCAATGGTATGTGTATATGGTCAAACGTCAAGCTAGTGGCTGACCGTCAGCGTACGTATGTCAACCAACGTAACTATGTAAATATAATTATATTTGGTGACAACCAACGTTCGTACGTTAACCAGCGTATGTATGTAAATATAATTGTGTATGGTTGAGCAGCGAAAAAAGAAATTAACGAGAATAATTTATTTGGTGTTTTGTTATTTTTTTCCTGCTATTCTATTAGAATGCAAACGAATATTAAAATGAGTGGGGGAGTTACAAATTATTGTTATTCAGTTTTGAAATAATTTAATAATTTCACTTATTAAATCAAATTGTTTTTTTTTTAATGGAAAATATTTAAAAAAAACCACTCACTTTATAGAACAAAAATAACAAATTTAATTGGAAAAATTATAACACTTTTTAAAGCTGCCTGGGAATTTAGATTTGCACAAATAATTGGTCATCGAAATTTATGATTTCTTTTTTGTTTTAGTTTTATGTTTGTTATTATTATTATTTTCGCGAGCTCACGAAAGTAAAAATCACTGCACACACCTACCTGCTGTTTTGTTGATGTTTTTTAAGATGACGTTGATGAGTGTGATTATGATGTTGATGCTGGTAATCTGCGAGAACACAAGAAATTGTAACTATAAATAAATCCAACAGCTCGGATCCGGCTCGAATGGACCAAAATGTAAATGCGTCGAAAATGCGCTTCGAAAAATATATAAAATAAAACACGAACGTTTTAGTTTTCAGATTTATTGATTTATTAAATATAAATAATAATGGGAAAAAAACATAATAGGGAAGAACAGATTACCTGTGTTACGAAGCGAACGTGACGAGAAGAAGGTGGACAATAACAATGCTGAAAAGTGGCTCAAAATCAATACTAATTATAAAACTGACAGTTCAATGTTGTAGCAATAAGGAGTATGCAGTTTTCTAATGAGTATGCAAAAAACACAATGAACACAAGCGTCGAAAGGATACATTTCCCAACAATGCATATAAAAGCGATTCTTACTTAAACACCAAGAGTAATTGGAATTCCAAAAACTGTATTCATATTGCAAGAAATTTGTTATTGATTTAATTGGATGGACGGAAATTTCGACTATAATGATGTAGAAGAATTTCTTACACCGTTAAACAACTACAAATATATTTTTGTTATTGGTCGAGAGAAAAAAGTATTTTTGCAGAAGTACCTCAATACTACGATTATTAATATGGAAATATAGTTAATCTTAAAGCATGTCAAAATTATTATACTAAATGTCAAATACATCCTACCATAAAATTTTAGTGTGCTGTAAATGATGTATTTAAATTATTGATAACACTGTGCGACACGAAAATTTTTCAGGGGTTCTAATGTACCAAATATGTTTAGTTGGAGTCTCTGGACCACGAAAATACCTTTGGTTTTTCTGGGTCACTTCGAAAATTAATTTTATAACGGTAAATATATATAATATAATATATATAGAGAAAAACGTGGTTTCATGGATTTTCAATTTGAAACCCGAATAACTTATTTACTTTTTAACAGATTTATATTATTATTTTTTTTTCTAATGTGTATAAGTCATCCATGTTTTAATTTTTATCATTTTCGAAAGCTATTTTTATTTTCTTCTCCGTAATATAATAAAACTTATATGGCTTGATATCATAAATTCATAGTACAGTCCGAAAAAAAATAAATTTTGGTTTAATACACAGGGTTGGTTTAATACACAGGGTTGCATCTGCAATTCACCACATTTCGATCGGTATCTGCGATACACACAATGGGCGACATCTACACCTCACTATAAATGGTTTGTGTCTATGCTATATACCTCAGGGCCACCTGTTGGTAACTGGCTGAGACGCGATGTAATTTGATCCGATTTTGACTTAACCCCTTTATCCTCTACTCATGGGTTTGTCTTTTGTTTGCAGGCAGGTCAAGTTCGTAGATAGGATATAACGGTTCACGTTTAGGCATAGCTCCCATATAAGTGTACCCCCAATTTTCGGTACTTTAAGGTTCTTGACATTGGGTTCTTATTGGGTACTAACAAGAAATTATAAATATAGGTCCACATTTTCTGGTAGCCCCATATAACGGTACCTCACTTTTCAGTATTTTGGATGTTTTAATCGTAATTTTCCACCGAATTTGCTGTAATTTCTTATTTTGAGTTCTTAATAGGTTCCAAATCTCTCCACACGAAATTATGAACATAGGTAAATTTTTTCGGGTAGCCTTTTTATATCCTCCATCATATTATGGTGGGTATATAAATTTTGTCATTCCGTTTGTAACTTATCGAAATATTCATTTCCGACCTTATAAAGTATATATATTCTTGATCAGGGTAAAATTCTAAGACGATCTAGCCATGTCCGTCCGTCTGTTTTAATCACGATATCTTCTGAATTAATCGAGATAGGATGCGGAAATTTTGCATAGGTTTGTCTTTTGTCTGCAGGCAAGCCAAGATCGAAGATGGCATATATCGGTTCACTTTTAGGCATAGCTCCCATATAAGAGTACCCCCAAATTTTCGGTATTTTAAGGTTTTTGAGCGGGTTATATTACATATATAGTTCATGATCGAACCTAACTTTATAGTTTTTTATCTCGATATCCTCCGCAGGTGAAAATATTACAACAGAGTCTTAGAACCATAATCAAAACACGGAACAAATTAGCAAAAGCGTCAAGTTCGGCCGGGCCGAACTTTGGATACCCATAGATTTACTGACAGGTACTTCAAATAAAAATATAGGGAACATACCAAACAGTGTACCTATTCCAACATTTCTACAAACCGATTAGGGTTCCAAACATTGGTCCTAGATCCCATGTTTCTTTGGACCAAATTTGATTTAAAATTTTTTGATTTTATTCAAACTTTGCTCATCTTATTATTTCTTCAAAAATTAGCTCAAGTTCGAACATGGGGAATATCGGTCCACCCCTCCTGCTAACTCCCACACTGGGGCTAGGCCTAAATGCGGGCATATATGTGTATATATATATAATTTTTTTTATTAATTTTTTCATTTTTGTTATTAACTTTTGTACAGGATTGCACTCATTGAGTAAGCCGCGCAATGCCGCGCAATCATTAAATTTTAAAATTAGTATTAAGGCCCGGGATAGCTCGTCTGGTGAAAGTGATCCACATTGGGCATGGACCCGACAAGACCCATCCAAAGATGGTAAGTTAGGCCCATGGAAATCCGGGGCTAGTGTAAGTCTGCGACTCCATCACTTTCGGGTACACTTCTGCACCCAGCGCCACTGCAACGCGGGACGATTTAAAAAATTGCGGATCCGCAAGCATCATACCTCCGTAGTGCTCCTTTAAAGTTTCGGATACAGATTGTGTTGGGGACATAAGGTGGGCTAAATTTGTAACCCGAGCGGAAACCGACAATCGTTGGGTGGTGTCGAAGGTCGAGACCAGTGTAAACTGGGCAAACCGGTCTGACCCGACTGGGATGGAATTTAGTCGCAACGACTGGACCAGCGAATTGCAGATTCGACTACTACCTGCACATGGGTCCAGCAGTGCTCGGACTGGAATTATTTTTTATGGGAAACCAATTGAGCGACGATAGTTGGCCCTATTGTGATAATAGGTTGGATTGCCATGCTATGTAACGAAGTTACATGCGAAGAAGAAGCAGACGGAGTTTTCTTTGCGGACGGACGTTTATTGATACTCGAAGAAGTAGCCGGACCATTATTATTTTGTTGGGGAAGTTGGGCAGAAGGATGGAGCAATGTGTGATGCTTGCCCTTGCATTGCTTACAGCCTGGATCCTTACGGCAATCACGGAGCACGTGGTCGTAGTTCAAACAGTTAGCACATATTGAGTGCTTGACCACAGCTCGGATCCTCCTGTCCAGGCTGAGCCTCTTGAATCGCCCGCATTGTCGAATGTGGTGGTTTTGTGTACAGTACTTACAACGACGCTTACAGGAATCCGTTGAGCCCGCAGTTGATTTCGGCGTCGCCACTGGTACTTTGCCGTCAAAGCGTCCTTCAGCACCACCCGGTGCAATTTCCCGTCGAGGAGTGGATGGCGCAGAGGGCATCCCGGCCATGGGCTGCATAACTGCCTCAGGCTGAATCACAGCAGCACAAGGTGCGAGGGCAGGCTCGATAACAGTAGCTTCAGCTACGGTACTAGTGCATTTGTTTGGAGTATGTTCAATATCCGTTAGGGGAACCAAAACCACATCTTCGACATCACTTTCCTTATCCGACATGGGGATGTCTTCCTCATAGTCAGGAAGAGTAGCGAACATCTTGTTTTGATTTTCCATTCTACAAGAAAAAAAATAAAGATGGCGCGAAAGTGAAAGAGAAAACAAAAATCTAATTGGTCAAAGCGACCAGCTTAACCACCGGACGCCTCACAATGCCATTTTCAGATTTTACGTCGGCGACACGAACGCGACCGTCTGTCCCGGGAAAAACATTAATGACCCGACCTAATTTCCACGATGTTGGAGATAATTGTTCATGTCGAATTACCACTAAATCGTCCGTATGTATATCGCGCTGCGAAATTTCCATTTATAGCGTTTATGAAGACTTTTTAAATACTCTTCTTTCCACTGCAAAACTGATGAGTTAGCGCTTTAAGTTTCCTATACCGATTGGCGATATGCAAGGGAGATTCTTGTATTGCCGGCTCCGGAGGGGATAAAATAGGAGAACCGACCAAAAAATTACCTGGAGTCAAAGCTAAATTACTATCAAGACTATCATTCATCGGACAAATCGGTCGAGAATTTAAACAAGAGAGAACCGTAGAGAACTCTTCAAATGTATATTTCATGTTTACAGCGTGTTTTCGAAAATGTTTTTTAAAACTTTTCACCGCAGCTTCCCAAAGACCGCCCATATGTGGGGCCCCAGCTGGGATGAACTTCCAAGAAAGCTCCTGATATTGATATGCAGAGCATATCCTATCGCGACTTTCATGAACAACAGATTTGAATTCACGCGCAAATTCTCGAGAAGCACCTACGAAATTGGTGCCGTTGTCAGAGAACACAGTCTTGGGACATCCGCGTCTCGAAATGAACCTGTGAAATGCTGCTAAAAATATTGTCGTAGACAAATCTGAGGTAGCCTCTAAATGTATTGCTTTTGTAGAAAAGCAAACAAATACAAAAACATAACCTTTAGTAATTTTACAGCAGCGACCAGTAAAAGATTTAAGGTCAAAGGGACCAGCAAAATCAACACCTGTAGTGTCAAATGGTCGCGTTATGATTGTTCGTTCCGGAGGAAGAGCAGCCATAATCTGTGTACAAGACTTTTTCTTTTCTAAAATGCAAGGTTTACAATTACCAATAACTTTACGAATGAGTGAAGTTAATCTGGGAATCCAGTATTCACTGCGCACCAGACGCAACATTAGTTGATTTCCACCATGAATGGAAATTAAATGAATTTTTTCAACAAGCAAACGAGCAAATTTGCAATGGTAGGGAAGCAAAATAGGATGTCGTTCTGAGTAGGAAAGAGTAGGTGAGCGAACTAAACGTCCATTTAGTCGCATAACACCTACATCATCTAGAAAGGGATTTAAGGACAAAATCGAACTGAATTTAAGGGCCAATTGTTAGATAAACAACTATATTCATCGGCATAATACGCTTTTTGAGCCAAAACAATTAGCCTTATTTTCACATTTTTTAGTTCAGAGCGCGTAGGAGCTTGTCCTTGAACGATATTTTGAGTAGTACAAGGATGTATTTTGTGAA
The DNA here is from genome assembly GCF_032173495.1 of Musca vetustissima. NCBI lineage: Eukaryota > Metazoa > Arthropoda > Insecta > Diptera > Muscidae > Musca > Musca vetustissima. The sequence continues at coordinate 53,350 of NW_026887241.1, forward strand.
AAAATCTAAAAATGAACGATACGACTCGTAAAGCCTTATCTAACGACGAAAAATTATCTAAAATATCAACGAAATTTTCAAAGTATGAACAGTGACTTCTAATTGCACGAATTTCTACATCCGTATCAAGAGCAGACAAGTCGCGCAACTTCCATTCAGAACTTTTAAAACGGAGCCATTGTGGTCCGTGCCACCAAATTTGAGAAGAAGCCAATTCAGCGGGCATAAGTCCGCGACTTCCCAAATCCGCAGGATTATCTTCGGAAGATACATGATGCCAAACATTTTTACCAACGTTGTCCTGTATTCTCGAGACCCTATTCGAAAAAACAAAAGTTGACCATGTAAAAGGAATTTTCTTCAATCAAGATAGAACGATCGTAGAATCGGTCCAAAAATATGTTTTTGAGAATTGTATATCAATCTCAGCGGTAATGGCTTTGAAGAGTTCAGAGGCCAAGACCGCACCACACAACTCTAGGCGTAGAAGAGAAATAGATTTAATAGGAGCTACTTTAGTTTTACATGACAATAAATGAGTAGAAATGTCACCATTGGAGGTAATAATACGAATGTATACCACCCCCGCATATGCCTTCTCTGAGGTATCAGAAAAAATATGAAGTTCTGCGGAGCAATCAGGAACATAATTAACCCATCGATGAATTTGAATAAAATTGACGTCCTGGTACGTCTCAACGAATTTCTGCCAAGCACCCTCCGTCGTAGACGGAAGAGAATCATCCCAATCGATGTGATCTAACCAAATACGTTGCATTATAATTTTAGCTACAATTAAAACAGGGCCTAACCACCCAATGGGATCAAACAATTTGGCAATAGTAGAGAGCACTTCCCATTTAGTGTAGGTGGATTTTTTAGTAAGTGGTTTTACATTAAAATAAAATACATCTAATTGAGCATTACAACGAATGCCGAGAGGCTTTGAACTGCTGGCTTCAACAAAATCGAGAAATTTAGTGTCGATTAGGTGTTCAGCTGGAAGACATTCTAGTATAGAACGATCATTAGAAGTCCATTCCCGCTACTCAAATTTAGCTGAAGATAGGGCACGTATTAATTGATCTCTAGAAAGATGCGCTGTCTCTAAATTGTGGTACCCAGTTAGTACGTCGTCAACGTACATGCATTAACGCAGAATATGTGCTGCAAGAGGAAATTTGTCTTCGGTGTCATCTGCTAACTGCAACAAAGTATGGATATCCAGATATGGCGCACAGTTGACACCAAAAGTCACCGTCCTCAGCTCAAAATCTTGAATTGGTTTGTCGGGAGAATCCAGGAACAGAATACGCCGAAGAGGTGTGTGAGCTGAATCTACTAGAATTTGGCGATACATTTGCGTAATATCGCAATTGAAAACATATTTGAATACCCTCCATCTCAGAATGAGTAGAACTAAATCTAACTGAAGAGTCGGACCGACATAGAGCACATCATTCAATTTATTACCATTTGAAGTTTTATTTGAGGCATTAAAAACCACCCTTAATTTCGTAGTTTGTTTCTCTGGATTTATTATTCAATTTATTACCATTTGAAGTTTTATTTGAGGCATTAAAAACCACCCTTAATTTCGTAGTTTGTTTCTCTGGATTTATTATTGGATGGTGTGGCAAATAGCAAACCGTAGAGTTAGAATGACCAAAGTTATGTTGGCCAAAGAATTCTGGTTTGATAGTAGTAGTTTTTTTTATAATTTTCTTCACAATATTTGTCAGCAGGAGACAAGATTGAGGGCTTTGGAACCTCTTCTAGTTCCCAAAATCGAAGAAGTGTCTTATTTATATGATCTTCATCAAAATATGCAACTTTAGTAGAAAATACTCTGATGTTGCTAGCAGAAATGGGACCAGTAATGAGAAGTTGTAGAAAGGCTCAAACGCATTTGTAATCTATTAGTAATAAAAGATGCTTCAGATGCAGGATCAATCAGAGCACGAGCTGGATAGGTACTACCCTGATGAACAATATTCACCATAGCTGTGCCCAATAGAACCGTCCTATTTTGTGACGTATGAAACACCTGTCTATTCACAGAACTAGATTGTTAGCCAGAAGGAAGATTGTTAGAAGGAAGATTCGGGTTAAAATTGGCAGTTTCTGGTAGACGAGGAGCTGGAGCAGAATATTACTAGCAGTACTAGTAACTGGAAAAGCTTCCCGGTGTAGCAAGGTGTTATGTCTTCTATTACACTTAGCACAACTATGAGTGCTGCTACAATTTTTTACATCATGACCTCTGGAGAGACAATTAATGCAACAATGATGACGCTTAACAAGAGAGAATCGATCTGAAAGAGAACGATTTCTAAAATCAGGACATGATCTTATATGATGAGATTGCGAAGGGCAAAGCACACCAGATTTTTCAGGAGATGACCGATTGGAAGTTGTAGAACAGGTGGAACGAGAACTGGAAGCGTTCGTAAAATGTGTCCGCACTTTTTTACTATCTTGGAATCACCTATACCTTTGATATTTCTAAGGCATGTTAAAGTCTGAACCCTTTCCGTAAGAAAATTGTCCAGATCATTCCAAGATGACTGCGCTGATTTATTTTTGACGCTTTGTTCCCATAGTGTAACGGTTTGTTTGGGTAGTCTTTGCTGACACAGAAATACTAATATGGGATCCCAACCGTCAGTGGGAACTTCATAAATAGCCATAGCAGAAACACAACTATTAATTCCACGCTGCAAATTTTTTAAACCTGAAATTTACTCATTTTCAAGAACTGGAAGATCGAAAAGAAATTTTAGTTGATTGTTTACCAAAATACGTACATTATCATATGCTTCTTTCAATGCATTCCAAGCTAAATTGAAACTTTTATGCATCAATGGAAATTTAGAGACTATATCTCGAGCTTCGCCACTAGTTTTCTTATGAAGGTGGCACAATTTTTCAATTTCGCTTTAGGGGAACCCCCCCATTCTCGGGGTCAAAATTTTTGTTGACTTAATTTCAATCTACACTAATTCAAGAATGTCCCTGCAAATTTCAAGTTAAAATCTCAAGAACTCTTGAAGATATAGCCGATTTATTGTGTCAGCATCAAGTGACGGCTGAAGGGCTTCTTTTACACGTTTCTCTGTGAGTGTATAGCTATCGTATGAACTAGGATAAAGCCAATCGGTGAAGATCTTCCTTATTTTTTAACTTGGTTTTTGGTAAAAAATCGGCGATTTTCCAAAAATATTTTTTCAAAGGTCCGCCATTCTGTTAAAATTAGAGCGAGGTCAATAATCCGAGTTCATACGAGAGCCAGACATGTACTCTTTCTAACACCGTTGGAATTTTCGGATTCCGATGCTCCAGTGAGGAGTTATCATGCCCGCCATCAAAAATAAGGACTTTTCTTTGATCACAAAAAACAACAACAAAAATTTTTTGTAAATTATTTTTCTTCCTTTTTAAATCTTCAAATATATATGTGCAAAGTTACAAACCTTAACAAGCATTGGTATTCATTTACCAGCCCATTTAAAATCTTAAAAATAAAAAAATCGAGAATGGGGGGGGGTGGGGTTCCCTTAAACGAGAATTGTTAATGTAGACAGCTGAGAAGAAATCCCTAAATGAGGGCCAAGAAAGAAAATCACCATTGAACACGTCTATATCACATGGAGGCAAATTAAGACTATGAGTCAAGTTATCATTATGTGAAGAGCCCTGCAAGTCCCCAGGACTAGTGGATTTAGTGGCATCACCTGCTGGTGGCTGATTAACCATACCTTCCGACCTATTTTTAATTTCATCTATCTTTGTATGAATTGCGGATAACACCTTCAGAAAAGCGTTATAAGCAACGTCATACCTAGTTTCAACTGAAGTGAAGTCGTCTGGACACGCGTCCTTTGAAGTTTGCAGATACTCCAAAGTTCTTTTGCTTCATTTCCTTGAATCTCCAGCGAATAGATATCAAGGTCTTCATCCCGTAGGTCAAATTTGGCAGAGAACTTGGCTGAGGCTCTAAGTCACGGATTTTTAAGGAATTTTTCTGAGGCTATTTTGAGACTCTAAGGGGTGGATTGTTAAAGACAATTTTTGAGGCTATGCTGAGGCTCTAAGTCGTGTTTTTTTAAGAAAATTTTCTGAGGCTATGCTGAGGCTCTTAGTCTTGGCTTTTAAGGCATTTTCCTGAGGCTATGCTGAGACTCTAAGGAGTCGATTTTTAAGGAATTTTTCTGAAGCTAGGCTGAGGCTCTAAGTCACGGATTTTTAATGAATTTTTCTGAGGCTATGTTGAGGCTTTAAGTTGTGGATTTTTAAAGAGGTTTTTCGAGATGCTCACAAAGCGTAGATTTTTTAAATAATTTTTTTGGGATGCTCACAAAGCGTCGATGGTTCAAACAATTTTGTAGTACACTGTGCCTCTAGACAGTGTTAGGCCATAAGGCTTTTGTTTATGTTCACTGGGTTCCTATTTCGATTCTATTTCGCAATCCCTTTCTATTATGTACCCATTGACCAGTTTTAGGTATTTCATAAGTTCGCTTGTTCGCATACGATTTTTCTACCAACAGCTCCATTTCCATTTGTCATTATCATGGAAATGGTCTGCAAACGTCATAAAATGCTAATGAGCATTACTAGCGTCACGTCTGCCCGCTCGTCTATCCATCAATGCTTCCGTGGAAAAATGCGAAAGCATTCACATCATCGCTTCATCACAATCGTTTGGAAACATTAGCTTCATCAATAGGTAAATACGATGATGATGGTGGCGATGGTGAAAAGGGATAGCCAGACAATGAAAGCAAGTAAAAGCTCTGCAAAAATCGACAACAACAAATAATATTACCCGGCTAACACTTCGCATCAAATTGTGCAAGATATACGATCGTATTGCGTATTTTGTTGATGGATGGATGGAATGCCATTCAACGGCTTGGCTTTCAGGGTGGTGATGGTGAGTGGGGGTATAGAAGTAGAAGAAGAGACAGATAGAGGGAGTTAGCAAGTCAGCCAAAGTGTCAGGTTGTTTATCTTTGGCCACGGTTGGTGGTCTTTAGTGACAAAACTATTAGGAGGTCCCTTATTCAGACATCACCAGTTATGGACTTTGGTAATAAAATCACCCTTTCCCTTTTTCTGTTGTTTGTTTGCTGGCAAATCTCGTTGAGGAAAGTGAATGATAGTGTCGTTGTTGTTGTTGTTGCTGGCGAATTGTCATTATGCCGAAAATGTTATTTGAGCAAGGAAACCAGTGAAGCGTTAAGACAAAAATTGAAATAACACCATCGCAAAAAAGCAACAACAAAACGGCGACGAAGACGGGAACCAAACAAGAATAATTACGCAAAGATTTTTTATTTGAATTTTTTTATGTTTGGCAATGGTGAGGGTCCTGAAATTGGGGGGAGGGAAATCAAATACAACTTCCCAGAGACGCAATGAAGTGTTGCAATGCCATAAACTGAATTTCATGTAATGAAGATTATTTTACTAAGTTTTATGCGGAAATAAATCGTTTGAGGATTAATTGAAAAATATTTGTTTGGAGGATGACAGTAGAGGTCAAAATAATAGCAAAGAATGAAAGAAATCTATAGATTTTTAAAGAATTTTTCTAAGGCTATGCAGAGCCTCAAAGGCGTACATTTTTAAGAAAATTTCCAAGGCTATACTGAGCCTTATACTCGTGAATTTTTAAGAAATTTTTGTGAAGCTATATGGCGTGGTTTTTATGGAATTTATCTGAGCTATGCTGTTGCTCAGTCATGCTGTGCTGTTGAAACAGTCAATAGGAGTAAGCGACATATTATCCGATCAATAAAATTAGCAAAATAAACAGAAAAATTACCAAATGTTACTCAAAAAGATTATATGTGTGTGTAATTAAGGCAAAATCACCAATTTGTGCAAATATATCGGAGATATATTTCAAAAACTCAAATTTGTAACGATAAGAATAATTTAATTCTTCAGAATTAACAGCAAAATGTATAAAAACTGCTCAAACGCGAAAATTTAATGGACTTTTAAGAAATTTAACGTAAAATTCAACGACAATTTTTCTCAGAGTACCGTAAATACACTAAAATTTCTCTCAGTGTAGCGAAGCGGACACAAATTTTTATAAATTTTAGAAAAATATTGTGAAAGAATATAAAAATTTAGAACAAATTATAAAAAAATTCAAATTTTCCTCAAAAATAGCAATTTTAGTTAAAAATGCCGAATTTAGGGTGCATGGCCTGTAAAATGCACACGTAGCGACAACATATTAACAAATAATTACAAAATAAATTTAAAAATTTTGAGAAAAAACCACAGGAAAAATATTTGGAATGTAATATAAAAAATCGATCAATTTAATAAATACCGATTATAGGGTGTACGAAAATTATTTAGTAGCGACACGCACCGGAATCTCAAAAAAAAATAAAAAAAAACTAAAATTTATTTTTTTCCAAAAATAATAATTTAAGTTTTCACGAGTCCCCTTAATATAGCGCGTGTTGTGTGTGCGTACGTGTGTATATGCCTACCAACGCAAACAAATGGTTAAGCATTAACGAGGCACTGCAGTGATGTGTGTTTGTTGTTATTTTTTATGACCACTCAACGTTAGACAAATAGCCGTTGGATTGTTATTGTATTTTTTGTTATTTTCTTTTCTTTCTTATTTTATTTTTTTTTTTTTTTTTGGAAATTACAATAACAAAACTAGTATTAGTTTTGCGAATAATAAGAACACGGATCACTACACTGCTGGTTGATGCACTTTGTTGGTATTTTTATTTTATTTTCGCGTAACGAAAAATAGAAAAATAGGCATATAAAGCACTAACAACACTGCGCGGCACGGTTCGAACGAACGTATGTTAAGCGATATTTTTGATTGTTTTCTTTTAACAAATTGAACACTTGCTCACTAAAATGCACTCTACGTACCTGTTGTTTGCAATTGATGTTGTTTATGCTGAGGAAAAGTGTGGTTATTTTCTGCGTTTTGACGTAGCCAAACCTTTGAATGAAAGTAAGCAGAAATCCTTATTAGTGGTAGCGACACTTATCCGGCTCGCAATGGACCAATGTTTGCGGGAGCAAAGGGGGGAAAAGCAAATTACCACCAAAAAAGAAATTAAATAAAACACACAGAGTTTTATATTAGCAATTCGTCCAATAGTAGTATTGCAGATTTTATTTGAATGGAATAACAATAATCTATTCAAACATAACTTTTGTATCTCCTTATATATATATATATATATTCCTACAAAAACAATTATTATAAATTTCCGTAAAATGCTGTGGGCACCTCTGAACATGGCCAGTAAACTCCATTAAAAAACTGAGTTTTCAACTATTGGCTGTATTTAAAACCCTATACATTAGTACATATGTTCTCTTTAGTACGTTTTTAAAATCTACCTCTATATCTCAACCCTACACCCCCATTCCAACCGGAACAGAAATCTACCTCTGTACTAAATTTGGTGTATTTGTTACCCTCTGTACATAATCAAATATAACTTCATAACATAACATAATCAAATATAAATTCACCCAAATCTAAATTGAGTATCAGTTAGTGCACAAGAATAAAAATGTCCATAACTACCTACTATAAAAATCATAAGTACGAATTCCCACATACCCCAATCTTAATTCCAACATACCCCAATCTTAATTTCAAATTTCACCTAAATCCAATTTGTATCACATTTAGTAGTACCATTAAGAACCATTAAGTACCAAATTTCATGATTCGACCTCTAAAGGTTCACCTAAATCCGAATTTTACTAAATTCAGTTCCATTAAAGATACATTAATATAAACGTCCATAAGTACCCACCTCACCTATCCAACAGAAATTTTATAACCGATTTCATTTCCATTGCTTTCCATTACTATATACTTTATATAATCCAATGAAAAGCTAATTTCCCCAATTTCAGTATTCCAGACTTATCGGTTCAAACAAATCCAAATTGTACCAAATTAAGTACCCAGTAATACGAATTTCCAAAACTTCCTACATACCCCAATCCTACACCCCCGCAGTGATCCTAAATCCATGTTTCTGTATTCAAACTCTATCCGTTCACCCACAATTCAAATTGTACCAAATTTAGTAGACAGCTGTATGAATTTCAAAACCTTCCATCTTAACCCATATATATATATATATATATTTCCTACAAAAACAATTATTATAAATTTCCGTAAAATGCCAAAGGTGGGGCACCTCTGAACATGGCCAGTAAACTCCATTAAAAAACGGAGTTTTTAACTATTGGCTGCCCCTCTAGGGGGTCCAGTTTTGAACACTTTGACTTCGTCCATTAAAACAGTAATATATATATATGTACTAGCATATACCCGCTACTTCGTTAGCGAATGTGGGATGTATTTAAAACCCTATACCGACTTTTATTAAAATTTTAGAACCATTTAGTACATATGTTCTCTTTAGTACGTTTTTGAAATCTACCTCTATTTCTCAACCATACACACCCATTCCGACCGGGACAGAAATCTACCTCTATACTAAATTTGGTGTCATTTTTTACCCTCTGTACATAATCAAATATTACTTCATAACATAACATAATCAAATATAACTTCACCCAAATCTAAATTGAGTATCAGTTAGTGCACAATAATAAAAATGTCCATAACTACCTACTATGAAAATCATAAGTACGAATTCCCACATACCCCAATCTTAATTCCAACATACCCCAATCTTTATTTCAAATTTCAGAATTCTATCGGTTCACCTAAATCCAATTTGTATCACATTTAGTAGTACCATTAAGCACCAAATGTCATGATTCGACCTCTAAAGGTTCACCTAAATCCGAATTTTACCAAATTTAGTTCCATTTATTCGAATCTACACTAATTCAAGAATGTGCTTACAAAATTTCAAGAGAAAATCTCAAGAACTCTTGAAGATATAGCCGATTTATTGTGACAGCATCAAGTGACGGCTAAAGGGCTTCTCAAACTTTAAACGCGTTTTTCTCTTTTGTGAATGGCGGGCACAATAACTCAAAAACTTATGACCCAATCGATCCCAAATTTTTACACGTTTCTCAGTGAGTGTATAATTATCGAATGAACTAGGATAATGCCAATCGGTGAAGATCTTCCTTAGTTTTTAACTCGGTTTTTGGTAAAAAATCGGCGATTTTTCAAAGGTCCGTCATTTTTTAATTTTAGAGCGAAGTCAATAATCCTAGGACTTTTTTAATTACACAAAACAATAACAAAAATTTTTTGTAAAATGTTTTTCTTCTCTTTTATATCTTCAAATGTATATGTGCAAAGTTACAAACATTAACAAGCATTGGTATTGAGTTATCAGCTCTTTGAAAAATGAAAATGTGGAAGGGGGGTGGGGATTCCCTTACTATAAACGTCCATAATTACCCACCTCAACCATCCAACAGAAATCTTATAACCGATTTCATTTCCATTGCTTTCCATTACTATATATACCTCATATAATCCAATTAAAAGCTTATTTCCCCAATTTCAGTATTCCAGACTTATCGGTTCAAACAAATCCAAATAGTATCAAATTTTGTACATCCAAGTTTCAGGATTCCAACTTTATCGGATGACCCACAATTCAAATTGTACCAAATTAAGTACACAGTAATACGAATTTCCAAAACTTCCTACATACCCTAATCCTACACCCCCGCAGTGATCCTAAATCCATGTTTCAGGATTCAAACTCTATCGGTCGACCCACAATTCAAATTGTACCAAATTTAGTACACAGCAGTATGAATTTCAAAACCTTCAATCTAAATCCACACCAACACCCTCTCAATGATCCTAAATCCAAGTTTCAGGATTTAAACTTTTCGGTACAACCACAATTCAAATTGTACCAAATTTAGTACACAGTAGAACGAATTTCCAAAATTTCCTACACACATCAATCCTACACTTCTACAGTGTTCATAAATCAAAATACCAGATTTCCAACTCTTTCGGTTCACCCAAAAATCAAATCGTACTAAATTTAGTACATAGTAGTACCAATTCCCATACGCTCCAACATACCCCACTATGTTCTCTTTAGTACGTTTTTAAAATCTACCTCTATATCTCAACCCTACACACCCATTCCAACCGGAACAGAAATCTACCTCTATACTAAATTTGGTGTATTTGTTACCCTCTGTACATAATCAAATATAACTTCATAACATAACATAATCAAATATAACTTCACCCAAATCTAAATTGAGTATCAGTTAGTGCACAAGAATAAAAATTTCCATAACTACCTACTATAAAAATCGTAAGTACGAATTCCCACATACCCCAATCTTAATTCCAACATACCCCAATCTTAATTTCAAATTTCACCTAAATCCAATTTGTATCACATTTAGTAGTACCATTAAGAACCATTAAGTACCAAATTTCATGATTCGACCTCTAAAGGTTCACCTAAATCCAAATTTTACTAAATTCAGTTCCATTAAAGATACATTAATATAAACGTCCATAAGTACCCACCTCACCTATCCAACAGAAATTTTATAACCGATTTCATTTCCATTGCATTCCGTTACTATATACTTTATATAATCCAATGAAAAGCTAATTTCCCCAATTTCAGTATTCCAGACTTATCGGTTCAAACAAATCCAAAATGTACAAAATTAAGTACCCAGTAATACGAATTTCCAAAACTTCCTACATACCCCAATCCAACACCCCCGCAGTGATCCTAAATCCATGTTTCAGTATTCAAACTCTATCCGTTCACACACAATTCAAATTGTACCAAATTTAGTAGACAGCTGTATGAATTTCAAAACCTTCCATCTTAACCCATATATATATATATATATTTCCTACAAAAACAATTATTATAAATTTCCGTAAAATGCCAAAGGTGGGGCACCTCTGAACATGGCCAGTAAACTCCATTAAAAAACGGAGTTTTTAACTATTGGCTGCCCCTCTAGGGGGGTCCAGTTTTGAACACTTTGACTTCGTCCATTAAAACAGTAATATATATATATATATATGTACTAGCATATACCCGCTACTTCGTTAGCGAATGTGGGATGTATTTAAAACCCTATACCGACTTTTATTAAAATTTTAGAACCATTTAGTACATATGTTCTCTTTAGTACGTTTTTGAAATCTACCTCTATTTCTCAACCCTACACACCCATTCCGACCGGGACAGAAATCTACCTCTATACTAAATTTGGTGTAATTTTTTCTTTCTGTACATAATCAAATATTACTTCATAACATAACATAATCAAATATAAGTTCACCCAAATCTAAATTGAGTATCAGTTAGTGCACAATAATAAAAATGTCCATAACTACCTACTATGAAAATCATAAGTACGAATTCCCACATACCCCAATCTTAATTCCAACACACCCCAATCTTTATTTCAAATTTCAGAATTCTATCGGTTCACCTAAATCCAATTTGTATCACATTTAGTAGTACCATTAAGTACCAAATGTCATGATTCGACCTCTAAAGGTTCACCTAAATCCGAATTTTACCAAATTTAGTTCCATTTATTCGAATCTACACTAATTCAAGAATGTCCTTACAAAATTTCAAGAGAAAATCTCAAGAACTCTTGAAGATATAGCCGATTTATTGTGACAGCATCAAGTGACGGCTAAAGGGCTTCTCAAACTTTAAACGCGTTTTTCTCTTTTGTGAATGGCGGGCACAATAACTCAAAAACTAATGACCCAATCGATCCCAAATTTTTACACGTTTCTCAGTGAGTGTATAATTATCGAATGAACCTTACCATAAACGTCCATAATTACCCACCTCAACCATCCAACAGAAATCTTATAACCGATTTCATTTCCATTGCTTTCCATTACTATATATACCTCATATAATCCAATTAAAAGCTTATTTCCCCAATTTCAGTATTCCAGACTTATCGGTTCAAACAAATCCAAATAGTATCAAATTTTGTACATCCAAGTTTCAGGATTCCAACTTTATCGGATGACCCACAATTCAAATTGTACCAAATTAAGTACACAGTAATACGAATTTCCAAAACTTCCTACATACCCCAATCCTACACCCCCGCAGTGATCCTAAATCCAAGTTTCAGGATTTAAACTTTTCGGTACATCCACAATTCAAATTGTACCAAATTTAGTACACAGTAGAACGAATTTCCAAAATTCCCTACACACCTCAATCCTACACTTCCACAGTGTTCATAAATCAAAATACCAGATTTCCAACTCTTTCGGTTCACCCAAAAATCAAACCGTACTAAATTTAGTACATAGTAGTACCAATTCCAATACGCTCCAACATACCCCCTCCTACACCTCCACAGTGATCCTAAGTCAAAATTTCAGGTTTCCAACTCTATCGCTTCACCCACAATTTAAATTGTACCAAATTTAGTACACTCAGTACAAATTTCTAAAACCGTATAAATACCCCAACCCTAAACCCCCACAGTGATCCCAAATCCAAGTTTCAGGATTCCAACACTATCGGATCCCTCACAATTCAAATTGTACCAAATTAAGTACAAATTTCTAAGTCTTCCTACATATCTCAATCTTACACCTCAACAGTGATCCTGATTCCAAATTTCATGATTCTAGCTCTATTAGTTCACCTAAAATTAAAATTGTAAGAAATTTAGTATCATTTAGTACCCATAAGTATTATTTTCTTAAACTGAATCCTGAACCCAATCCCACACCCCTGACTCCAAATTTTATTGTTACTGCTCTATAGAATAACCCAAATCCAAACTGTACTGATTATAGTACGATTTAGTACTTTTCGTACACATAAGAAACAAATTCCCAAAACTACGTTCATATCCCAATCCTACACTCCGACGGTAATTTCAATTTCAAATTACAGGATTCCAGCTCGATTTGTACCTCCAAATCAAATTTGTACCAAATATCAGAGCTCCGATTTGCTCGATTTTACTCGCGAGTGAAAAATACTCCCGAGTAGGAGAAAGTAAAGAGTACGAGTTGTTTAGGGAGTATACTCTCCACTTTTTTATTTTGTTTGGGAGTGCTCGCGAGTACTCCTTGTTGAAGAAAAAGAGTGTGAGTCAAAATGTTCGAAATAGAGTAAGAGTTCACTCTAAGAGTGAAATCGAGTGGACAAATAAATTTGGTTGTTTGGTTATTTGTGTGTGTGTGTGTGGAGTAGCAAAAATTTGTTGATGTTGATCTTTTGTGTGCTGTTGGGAGATAGATCATGTACAAAAACATAAAAGGACATTGATTATTTTGTTTATTGAAAATGTTTACCGTGTGATTTAATTAATTAAATATTTTTTAAAAGCATAAACACCTCCATACACATTTTTAAAATGGTATTCATTAAAAAATGTAGAAAAGTAATCTCCAAAAATATTAAAAGCGCTGGTTTGAAAGAAACCCCATCAATGCATAAGTGGTTCATTATTTAATTTTAGTATCAAAATATTGTCGAGGGTTTAAAATTGGAGGCTGGTTCGTCTTGCTGTCACTATTAATTTCAGACTTACATAAAGAGAACGCAGAGAACGAGCTTGTTGATGCATGCTTTCCCAGCAGTACTGCAAACCAAACATCACAAAACAAACAAACAATGCACACAAACAACATAAAGTAAAAACAACGGTATCAAAAACAAAACAAGTGAAAAGGCGTTAAGTTCGGCCGGGCCGAACTTTGTATACCCTCCACCATAGATATACAGACAGGTACTTGAAATGAAAATCTAGGGAAAATAAGTTCGACCGGGCCGAACTTTGGATACCCTCCACCATAGATATACAGACAGGTACTTGAAATGAAAATATAGGGAAAATACCAAAAAGTGGACATATATCGAAATTTCCACAAACCGGTTATGTAAACCACTAGTTTACATTGTGGTTTACATAACCAAATTTCAGAAATTGTTAATGGACAATTGAGGGTATAATTGTCCATTAAAAAATTATGGATAATGAGGGTGTATACACTTTGACATGGTTAAAATGTTTCTTTGGGCCAAATTTGTTCCAGAAAATTTTGATTTCATCCAAACTTTGGCCATCTTATTATTTCTTCCAAACTTAGTTCAAGTTCGAAGATGGGAAATATCGGTCCACTCCTTCTGGTACCTCCCACACAGGGGCTAGGTGACATGATTACAACAGAGTCTTAGAACCAAATCCAAAACGCGGAACCAATTGCATAACTAATTTAATATAAAAAAGGGGGTTATAAGGGGACTACCCCAAAAAGGGGGTGCATATTAATAATTTTTTGTAGGGAAAATTGTTACCATATACGACTACAAAATACCAAATTTCAGCGAATTCGGTTGAAAAACGTGCTCAAGAACCTCAATATAGCGAAAATTGGTGATACCCTTATATGGGGTTTACTTGAAAAATTGGACCTATATTTATAATTTTTGGTGGAGATATTTGGCACCCAATAAGAACCAAATGTACCAAGTTTCAGCGAATTCGGTTGAAAAACACGCCCAAGAACCCCAAAATACCGACATTTGGGGGGTACCCTTATATGGGGGCTACCAGAAAAAATTTACCTATATTTATAATTTTTAGTGGAGAGATTTGCAACCCAATATGAACTCAAAGTACTAAATTACAGCTAATTCGGCGGAAAAATACGATCAAAACCTCCAAACTACTGAAAATTAGGAGGTACCGTTATATGGGGGCTACCAGAAAAAGTGGACCTATATTTATAATTTTTTCTGGAGATATTAAGCACCAAAAAAGAACTCAATATAACAAATTTCAGCGAATTCGGTTGAAAACGCGCTCAAGCACCCCAAAATACCGAAAATTTGGGGGTACCCCCATATGGGAGCTATGCCTAAACGTGGACCGATAAACCCCATCTTCAAACTTGACCTGCCTGCAGACAAAAGACGACTCTATGCAAAATTTTGGCGATCTATCTCAATTCGTTTAGACGCTAGAGTGATTACAACAGACAGACGGACATGGCTATATCGTCATAGAATTTTACGCTGATCAAGAATATATATACTTTATAGGGTCGGAAATGATTATTTCGATGAGTTACAAACGGAAAAAACAAAATTAATATACCCTCCATACTATGGTGGAGGGTATAAAAAGGGGGTTATATGGGGACTACCCCAAAAACGGGGGAACATTGTTACCATATACGACTACAAAATACCAAATTTCAGCGAATTCGGTTGAAAAACGTGCTCAAGAACCTCAAAATAGCGAAAATTGGGGATACCCTTATATGGGGGCTACTAGAAAAATTGAACCTATAAAGAAAATACATTAATTATGTTTGAAATGATTGTTGGAATGCAAAACAAGTGAAAAAGCGTTAAGTTCGGCCGGGCCGAACTTTGTATACCCTCCACCATAGATATACTGACAGGTACTAGAAATGAAAATAAAGGAAACATACCAAAAAGTGGACCTATACCGACATGTCTAAAATCGGATTATGTAAACCATAATACAAATTTCAGAAATTTTTAATTGATAATTCAAATTCGAAGATGGGGAATATCGTTCCACTCCTTCTGAAACCTCCACAGAGGCTAGGTCTAAATGCGACTATAGTCGCGAAAAATACGATCAAAACCTCCAAACTACTGAAAATTAGGAGGTACCGTTATATGGGGGCTACCAGAAAAAGTGGACCTATATTTATAATTTTTTCTGGAGATATTAAGCACCTAAAAAGAACTCAATATAACAAATTTCAGCGAATTCGGTTGAAAAACGCGCTCAAGCACCCCAAAATACCCAAAATTTGGGGGTACCCCCATATGGGAGCTATGCCTAAACGTGGACCGATAAACCCCATCTTCAAACTTGACCTGCCTGCAGACAAAAGACGACTCTATGCAAAATTTTGGCGATCTATCTCAATTCGTTTAGACGCTAGAGTGATTACAACAGACAGACGGACATGGCTATATCGTCATAGAATTTTACGCTGATCAAGAATATATATACTTTATAGGGTCGGAAATGATTATTTCGAAATTAATATACCCTCCATACTATGGTGGAGGGTATAAAAAGGGGGTTATATGGGGACTACCCCAAAAACGGGGGAACATTGTTACCATATACGACTACAAAATACCAAATTTCAGCGAATTCGGTTGAAAAACGTGCTCAAGAACCTCAAAATAGCGAAAATTGGGGATACCCTTATATGGGGGCTACTAGAAAAATTGAACCTATAAAGAAAATACATTAATTATGTTTGAAATGATTGTTGGAATGCAAAACAAGTGAAAAAGCGTTAAGTTCGGCCGGGCCGAACTTTGTATACCCTCCACCATAGATATACTGACAGGTACTAGAAATGAAAATAAAGGAAACATACCAAAAAGTGGACCTATACCGACATGTCTAAAATCGGATTATGTAAACCATAATACAAATTTCAGAAATTTTTAATTGATAATTCAAATTCGAAGATGGGGAATATCGGTCCACTCCTTCTGAAACCTCCACAGAGGCTAGGTCTAAATGCGACTATAGTTCATTATCGAACCTTACGTTCTAATTTTTTACCTCGCTATCCTCTGCAGGTGAAATGATTACACTAGAGTCTTAGAACCAAACTCAAAACGCGGAACATATCAGATAACTATATTAATATAAAAAAGGGGGTTATATGGGGACTACCCCAAAAAGGGGGCGAATATTAATAATTTTTGGTAGAGAGATTTGGTACCTATTAAGAACTCAAAATACTAAATTACAGCTAATTCGGCGGAAAAATACGATCAAAACCCCCAAAATTCTAAAAATTGGGAGGTACCATTATATAGCGGCTACCAGAAAAAGTGGACCTATATTTATAATTTTTTGTGGAGACATTAAGGACCCAATAAGAACCCAATGTAGCAAAGTTCAGCGAAAAACGTGCTCAAGAACCCCAAAATACCGAAAATTGGGGTGTACCCTTATATGGGGGCTACCCGAAAAAATTGACCTATATACATAATTTTTTTTAGAGAGGTTTGGTACCTATTAAGAACTCAAAACACTAAATTACAGCCAATTCGGCGGAAAAATACGACCAAAACCCCCAAAATACTGAAAATTGGGAGGTTCCGTTATATGGGGGCTACCAGAAAATATGGACCTATACTTATAATTTTTTGTGGAGACATTTAGTATCCAATAAGAACCCAATGTACCAAATTTCAGCGAATTCGGCTGAAAAAGGCGCTCAAGAACCCTAAAATACCGAAATTTGCCGGGTACCCTTATATGGGAGCTATGCCTAAACGTGGACCGATATATCCCATCTTCGAACTTGACCTGCCTGCAGACAAAAGACAACCCTATGCAAAATTTCAGCACCCTATCTCAATTCCTTCAGAAGATAGCGTGATTACAGACGGACGGACGGACAGACGGACGGACATGGCTAGATCGTCTTAGAATTTTACCCTGATCATGAATATATATACTTTATAGGGTCGGAAATGAATATTTCGAGGAGTTACAAACGGAATGACAAAATTAATATACCCTCCATACTATGGTGGAGGGTATAAAAAGGGGGTTATATGGGGACTACCCCAAAAAGGGGGCGAATATTAATAATTTTTGGTAGAGAGAGTACCTATTAAGAACTCAAAATACTAAATTACAGCTAATTCGGCGGAAAAATACGATCAAAACCCCCAAAATTCTAAAAATTGGGAGGTACCATTATATAGGGGCTACCAGAAAAAGTGGACCTATATTTATAATTTTTTGTGGAGACATTAAGGACCCAATAAGAACCCAATGTAGCAAAGTTCAGCGAAAAACGTGCTCAAGAACCCCAAAATACCGAAAATTGGGGGGTACCGTTATATGGGGGCTACCCGAAAAAATTGACCTATATACATAATTTTTTTTAGAGAGGTTTGGTACCTATTAAGAACTCAAAACACTAAATTACAGCCAATTCGGCGGAAAAATACGACCAAAACCCCCAAAATACTGAAAATTAGGAGGTTCCGTTATATGGGGGCTACCAGAAAATATGGACCTATACTTATAATTTTTTGTGGAGACATTTAGTATCCAATAAGAACCCAATGTACCAAATTTCAGCGAATTCGGCTGAAAAAGGCGCTCAAGAACCCTAAAATACCGAAATTTGCCGGGTACCCTTATATGGGAGCTATGCCTAAACGTGGACCGATATATCCCATCTTCGAACTTGACCTGCCTGCAGACAAAAGACAACCCTATGCAAAATTTCAGCACCCTATCTCAATTCCTTCAGAAGATAGCGTGATTACAACAGACGGACGGACGGACAGACGGACGGACATGGCTAGATCGTCTTAGAATTTTACCCTGATCATGAATATATATACTTTATAGGGTCGGAAATGAATATTTCGAGGAGTTACAAACGGAATGACAAAATTAATATACCCTCCATACTATGGTGGAGGGTATAAAAAAGGGGGTTATATGGGGACTACCCCAAAAAGGGGGCGAATATTAATAATTTTTGGTAGAGAGATTTGGTACCTATTAAGAACTCAAAATACTAAATTACAGCTAATTCGGCGGAAAAATACGATCAAAACCCCCAAAATTCTAAAAATTGGGAGGTACCATTATATAGGGGCTACCAGAAAAAGTGGACCTATATTTATAATTTTTTGTGGAGACATTAAGGACCCAATAAGAACCCAATGTAGCAAAGTTCAGCGAAAAACGTGCTCAAGAACCCCAAAATACCGAAAATTGGGGGGTACCGTTATATGGGGGCTACCCGAAAAAATTGACCTATATACATAATTTTTTTTAGAGAGGTTTGGTACCTATTAAGAACTCAAAACACTAAATTACAGCCAATTCGGCGGAAAAATACGACCAAAACCCCCAAAATACTGAAAATTAGGAGGTTCCGTTATATGGGGGCTACCAGAAAATATGGACCTATACTTATAATTTTTTGTGGAGACATTTAGTATCCAATAAGAACCCAATGTACCAAATTTCAGCGAATTCGGCTGAAAAAGGCGCTCAAGAACCCTAAAATACCGAAATTTGCCGGGTACCCTTATATGGGAGCTATGCCTAAACGTGGACCGATATATCCCATCTTCAAACTTGACCTGCCTGCAGACAAAAGACAACCCTATGCAAAATTTCAGCACCCTATCTCAATTCCTTCAGAAGATAGCGTGATTACAACAGACGGACGGACGGACAGACGGACGGACATGGCTAGATCGTCTTAGAATTTTACCCTGATCATGAATATATATACTTTATAGGGTCGGAAATGAATATTTCGAGGAGTTACAAACGGAATGACAAAATTAATATACCCTCCATACTATGGTGGAGGGTATAAAAAGGGGGTTATATGGGGACTACCCCAAAAAGGGGGCGAATATTAATAATTTTTGGTAGAGAGATTTGGTACCTATTAAGAACTCAAAATACTAAATTACAGCTAATTCGGCGGAAAAATACGATCAAAACCCCCAAAATTCTAAAAATTGGGAGGTACCATTATATAGGGGCTACCAGAAAAAGTGGACCTATATTTATAATTTTTTGTGGACACATTAAGGACCCAATAAGAACCCAATGTAGCAAAGTTCAGCGAAAAACGTGCTCAAGAACCCCAAAATACCGAAAATTGGGGGGTACCGTTATATGGGGGCTACCCGAAAAAATTGACCTATATACATAATTTTTTTTAGAGAGGTTTGGTACCTATTAAGAACTCAAAACACTAAATTACAGCCAATTCGGCGGAAAAATACGACCAAAACCCCCAAAATACTGAAAATTAGGAGGTTCCGTTATATGGGGGCTACCAGAAAATATGGACCTATACTTATAATTTTTTGTGGAGACATTTAGTATCCAATAAGAACCCAATGTACCAAATTTCAGCGAATTCGGCTGAAGAAGGCGCTCAAGAACCCTAAAATACCGAAATTTGCCGGGTACCCTTATATGGGAGTTATGCCTAAACGTGGACCGATATATCCCATCTTCAAACTTGACCTGCCTGCAGACAAAAGACAACCCTATGCAAAATTTCAGCACCCTATCTCAATTCCTTCAGAAGATAGCGTGATTACAACAGACGGACGGACGGACAGACGGGCGGACATGGCTAGATCGTCTTAGAATTTTACCCTGATCATGAATATATATTCTTTATAGGGTCGGAAATGAATATTTCGAGGAGTTACAAACGGAATGACAAAATTAATATACCCTCCATACTATGGTGGAGGGTATAAAAAGGGGGTTATATGGGGATTACCCCAAAAAGGGGGCGAATATTAATAATTTTTGGTAGAGAGATTTGGTACTTATTAAGAGTCAAAATACTAAATTACAGCTAATTCGGCGGAAAAATACGATCAAAACCCCCAAAATTCTAAAAATTGGGAGGTACCATTATATAGGGGCTACCAGAAAAAGTGGACCTATATTTATAATTTTTTGTGGAGACATTAAGGACCCAATAAGAACCCAATGTAGCAAAGTTCAGCGAAAAACGTGCTCAAGAACCCCAAAATACCGAAAATTGGGGGGTACCCTTATATGGGGGCTACCCGAAAAAATTGACCTATATACATAATTTTTTTTAGAGAGGTTTGGTACCTATTAAGAACTCAAAACACTAAATTACAGCCAATTCGGCGGAAAAATACGACCAAAACCCCCAAAGTACTGAAAATTAGGAGGTTCAGTTATATGGGGGCTACCAGAAAATATGGACCTATACTTATAATTTTTTGTGGAGACATTTAGTATCCAATAAGAACCCAATGTACCAATTTTCAGCGAACTCGGCTGAAAAAGGCGCTCAAGAACCCTAAAATACCAAAATTTGCCGGGTACTCTTATATGGGAGCTATGCCTAAATGTGGACCGATATATCCCATCTTCGAACTTGACCTGCCTGCAGACAAAAGACAACCCTATGCAAAATTTCAGCACCCTATCTCAATTCCTTCAGAAGATAGCGTAATTACAACAGACGGACGGACAGACGGACGGACATGGCTAGATCGTCTTAGAATTTTACCCTGATCATGAATATATATACTTTATAGGGTCGGAAATGAATATTTCGAGGAGTTACAAACGGAATGACAAAATTAATATACCCTCCATACTATGGTGGAGGGTATAATAGAAATAAAAGAGTACTCGGCAAGAGTGTAATCTGCTCGATTTCGAGCGTACTTCACTCCCACTCGAAAACGAGCGAAGCGCTTGCGCTCTTATTTGAGTGACAGAGAAAAATAGAGTACACTCTATTTACTTTTTCTACTCGCAGGAGTACTCCCGCTCGAATTCGAGCGAGTTTCACTCTTTACTCGAATTCGAGCGAGCATTTCGGAGCTCTGCCAAATATAGTACCATATAGTACTTTTCGTACACGCTTTCCAAACTGTCCTCATATCGACCCTACTTCTCAGCGTTAATTTACATTCCAAATTTAAATTTTTAGCTCACTCCATTCACATGCTACGAAATTGTACCAAATCTAGTACATTTTCGTACTTTTCGGATAGTTATAGTTCGAATTTCCAAAAACATTTTGTACATCTATCCTACACTCAATCAACGACCACCAACCCAATTTTCAGAGTTCTAGCTCCACGGGTTCGCCAAATGCACATTTAGTACTTTTCGTACCATTCTAGTATGAATTTCCAAAAACCCAGCCTTATCTGTCACCTTTGGACCAAGAGTGACCCTCACCCAAAATTTCAAGATTCTAGCTTCAGCCGTTTCGTCTGGGCGTTGATGAATCGTTAAATCAGTCAGTCAGTCAGTCAATCACTTTACTCTTTTATTAGTATAGATATAAAAAAGTTGCGTTATAAGTGACTGACTGATCATCAACGCCCAGACGAAACGGCTAAAGCTAGAAACTTGACATTTGGCATGTTGGTTGGTTTTGGGGGGGAGGCGTGTGATAAGGCGGGGTTTTTGTAAATTCGTACTAAAAAGTACTTAAAATTATAACTCTGATATATATCTGTATCTATCTGTAGAGATATATATCTGTATTTTGGTATGGGTCTTAATCTATTACAAATAGAATGAGGTCCAAAATTTTTTTTGGAAATTAGTACTAAAAAGTACTAAACCTGTATTAGGCCGGAACGGTTGGAGGTAGATTTCTAAAATTTGGTATGCAGCTTTGCCTACGATAAGCCAAGTAGTATGTGTGAAAAAAATACTAAGGAAGTACTAAACATTATATTTAAATGGAATCGGTGAATATTCATATATGAAACTTGGTGTGGAGCTTAAGCTTTACAAATAGAATGAGGTGCAAAAATATTCCTTTTTGAAAATTAGTAGATTAGTAGATGTTACAAATAGAATGTTATACACAAACATGTTTGGAAATTATTAGTAAAATTGTTCAAAAAAGTACAAAAACCTGTATTACTCCGGCACGGTTTGAAGTAGAACTCTGACATTTGGTATGCAGCATTATCAATGATATGCGATGGGGGATGTATATATATATATATATATACTAGAATATGCCCGCTACTTCGTTAGCGAATGTGGGAAATACTTAATACCATTTCATTTTGATCGACTTCGGCTAAGGCCTCTCTTAGCTCTCTTTCTGCTCCGACGAAATTTGTCCCATTATCACTATAGAATTCGAGAGGAATTCCCCTGCGCGCCATAAAGTTCCGAATGGCCAAAATGCATGAATTTGTCGTCAGCGAGTGTGCGACTTCAATATGCACAGCTCGTATGGACAAGCACGTAAATATGCACCCATATCGTTTTTTCGAATGTCGATTTACATTCACCAATATTGGCCCAAAAAAATCTAGTCCTGTATAACTAAATGGCGCCGAATATGAAGCGAGGCGAGCACGGGGCAATTTTGCAATTTGTGGACTCTGCGGGACCACCTTATTGCTTTTGCACTGCTGGCAACAACGAATTATTGATTTATATGTAACGCGCAATCTTGAATTGGAATATTTCTGCCTCGATTCATTAATAGCAGTTTCGTGATTCATGTGATAAAATCGCTCATGATAATGTAAAATAATTAATTTTGTGATGTGATTTCTTCGAGGTAAAATAATCGGCCGTTTTTGTTCCGTGGAGACGTCTGCCATATCAATCCTGCCATCTACACGCAAAATTCCGTTATCTAAATAAGGTGATTTAGAATAAATTTCACTAGATTTTGATATGGGGATATTTGATTCAAGTGATGAAATTTCGACGCAATAATTGTCTTGCTGAGCTTGTCTATATAACATATATTCAGCTTTATTCAACTCCTCCTGTGTTAACTCTCCACTTGACCGTTTAGTTTTATGACAGATATTAACAAATCTTTGAACGTAGCCTGCCGCTCTTACCAGCCGAGACCATTTTGAAAATCGTAGGGTATTGAATACTGATTCATAGGTAGTAGTCTTGTAGACATGGTGCATACGCTCTGTCTCAGTATTCTTCAAATGTGCTTCTGTACGCGGCCACTGATTTTCAGGTTGAAAGATAAACTCTGGCCCGTTAAACCATCTGGAGGAACTAGATATTTTTGGAATACGCGACCACTTCGTTGCGTCATCAGCTACATTTTGTTTAGTGGGTACCCAATTCCACTCTTTTTAACGCTGTTATCACCAGAAACTCGGCGATTCTAAATGCCAAAACCTGCTGGTCCTTTCGGTGATCGGAGTTAATCCAGCTCAATACAGTCTTTGAATCACACCAAAAATATTTCTTTGAAATGTTTATTTCATGGTTTCCTACAATAAACTTCGCAAAACGCGCTCCAATCAGCGCAGCCATTAGCTCAAGTATGGGGGATGTAATTTTCATGGGAGCTACTCTAGTCTTAGCCCCGACTATAGAGCAACTTACTGTGCCACCTTTCTGCAACCTAAGGTAAGACACTGCCGCATATCCGTCTTTGCTAGCGTCAACAAACGTATGCAGTTGAATGCCAACGCCTTCATAATTGTGGAATAATTTCAAATAACAGCTTGGTATTTTAATTTTATAAATATTTTGTACGGTTTTGACCCACTGTGTCCATTTTGGAATCAATTCAGGAGGAATTTGTTCGTCCCAATCTATTTTGGAACGCCATACCTCCTGCATCAAAACATTGACGTACATTATTATATGTCCAATCAGACCTAGGGGGTCGTAGATTGACATAACAAGTCTTAGCATTTCACGTTTAGTCGGTACTTTTACTAAAGAAAATATGTCATCCTCTAGAAGCCACGATGCAATTTTAAATGTTATGACACCTTCCTGATGTTCCCAGAAGACACCTAAAACCTTTTCGACTTGGGTTTCATCTTTGAAGTTTATGCATTTAGCTCCATTTGAATACGATGCTGGAAATGCTTGATTGACTAACATGTTGTTAGATATCCAGTTTCTAATGCTAAAACCGCCTTGACGGTGTATATATGAAACATCTGAAATTAGTTGGATAGCATGCTCCGGGGTATCTACAGAATTAAGTAGATCGTCAACGAATGATTTTGTTCGATAGATTTTGCAGCCAATGGAAATTTTATTTTATATTTATAAGCATTTAAATTTTTAACGTGATATGCTTGGGGCACATGTAGCTCCAAATATCATCACATCCATGACATAAACCTCAGGGTCTCTACTTTGATCACAGTCCCGCCAGAGAAATCGTTGAACATCGCGATCTTCTGCCCGAATATGTATCTGGTGGAACATTTCTTCAATGTCCCCGCAAATGGCCACAGAATTTTGGCGAAATTTGAAAAGAATAGATGGAAGGGAGACCAACAGATCTGGTCCTTTTATAAGAATGAGTTCAATGACAGTCAACTGAATTTGGCGACTGCATCCCACACGACGCGAGACTTTCCGGGTTTATTTTTGTTAAAAACGGCAAATATGGGAAGATACCAAATTCGTCCGTCCTCACGTTTTATTTCTGCCCTACTCGTAAACTGAGTAGGGCAGAAATAAAACGTTTAGCCATATTATTAGCTATGGTATTTTTGAAAACGTCGTTAATGTCTTAGTTGTGATTTAATTTTCTTTCTAAACACACCAGAGGTTTTAAAGCCATTTCATAGCTTTGTTGCAGTTTAAAGTTTTCATACTTCCAAAGCAGTGGAACCTCGTAATGCCCATCATCTTTATGTATTGTATATTTATTCAACAAGTTCATTGCACGCAAATCATTTTCCGCAATAAGGGGATCTTTTGCGTAAATACCAACACTTTCAAGCGAATAAGAATTCTTGACTAGATCTTCTAATCTTTCCTCAACAGAACAAACACAAATATGAAATGAAAAATGCTTACTTGTATTTTCAGGGTTGGCCATTGATCCATAAATAAGCCAGCCTAGTTTTGTACACACAGCAACAGGTTGATGAAGAGCCCCTTCACGAATCTTATTTGATATTCCTAACTCGAAATGGTTTACTCCAATTAGAAGTTTTGGTACTGCATCCGCATAACTTTCAATAGGTAATTTTTAGGTGAATGTGTTGGCAATTTTAATGATTCCACAGTACACACATTTATGTTTACCCGTCTTGTATTTCTCCCTGAAATTTCAATCATCAATTTTATTGAATCCTTTTCACTTCTTCCCATACCTCCTGTCCATCGTAAACATAATGGATTCGAAACACCTTTTAACTTTAATTCACTTGCAATCGATTGATCCATCAGGCTGATGGACGATCCTTCATCTATAAAAGCGAACGTCTCAACTATTTTATCATTCCCATGCACTTTTATTGGGATTATTTTAAATAAAATGAAGGATGGTGTAATGAAGGATGGTGATAATATTCACAACCCTCCTTACCGCACAACTTCTTTCGCCTACACTCTCCACCATGTGAGAACAAACAATACTTACATAGTTTCTTCATTCTCACCACCTTCCATTTTTCACCACGATCTAACGAGAGATATGATGGACAATCACTCACAGACTTCCAGTTGTTATTGCACACACAACATCTACGCTCATCGCTGTGAGAGTAGATATGTACTCTCTTATCGATATTGAACTGGCTGTTAATCCAATATTAAATACCCAAATTTGGCTTTTTATTCTGACTCAGTAGCTGTCGTTTAAGAGTGCCCACTGGATTTGGTATGTAGGTGGGAGTTTTTGCAACAATTGGTGGAGTAAACATGAATTGTTTAATTCATCTGGCAAATTGGCGGCATTAATTTTGGCAATCAAACTACGAACATTTATCGCAAAGGATGTAAGTGATTGTAAATTATTTTCATCAACTTTAGGGGAAGAATTAATTCTATTTTTTATGGAAAATAAAATCTTTTCAGGTTGACCATATAGTAAGCGGAGAACATCGAGGACACCAGAGACGTTTGAGGGATGTATTAGCATATGTTGGACGCTATAGAGTGCTTCGCCTTTTAATGACTTTTGGAGACAGATGAGGTTTTCGGCATCTGAAAAGCAGCAAGTAGCGGTAGACCACTCGAATGTAGATAAAAAGAGCGGTCAGTCTTCGGGATTTCCAGAGAATACTGGCAATTCTTTAGAAACTGCTTGTCTGGAACATATGCTACTTTGCTGCAGTTGTGTGTTATTAAAATATTGTGTTGCTATTCTTGAATTGTGTGTTTGGGGGTGCATTGTGGATGAAATGGGTTCATTATTAACCAATGATTGTTCTATAGGTGAGTTACCATTGAATGCTGCGTTCGAATTAAAAATCGGGGGAGGAATTGATGTGTTATAATAGGGTATGTTTGAAAATGTGACAGCAGGTGGGTGTGTGGCGTTCTGTGGGCGTGAATAAAAAGGTCGCCGTTGATGACTACTACTGGTGGTGATGGCCGGTGCACAAATAAGTGCGGTGGTTGTGACAGATGAACATGGATCATTAGGGACCACACGGGAATGGTATAATCCCGAACTTTGAGGGATTTGAGTGGAGATGCTACATACAACATTATCATTTTGTTCTGCCAGCATAGTGGGAATTTCCAAACATGTTGTTTGGTTAGGCATATTTGTTTCTTGGCGATTTATATTGGTTGTTCTTTGAGGAGTTTCAACAGAATTATCTACTGGTTGTTTATGGAATGGCATTTCATTTACCCAATTCCGAATAGATTGGGACCTATTAGACGAGGCGTTACTCATATTATCAGCTTCTTGGAGAAGCTGATATTTTTAATTTAAGTATTCGCGATGTAATCTAGCTTGCTTCTCATTTAGTGCTCGCTCTTCTTCAAGTCGTTGGAGCTGTAATTGAACATTACGCGATTAGGACAGTTGAGATCGAACAGAGAGGTGGCTAGTGATACTATTTGCAGGTGAAGTTGAACATTGTGGGCACCGAAAGGGTATGTTGTCTCTTATGATAACGCAACTTGTATGAAAATATTTGCTGCATGCGGTACAAGTAGCCATTTTGTCGTGGGGTGACAAGTGGCATTGCGAACAATTGTTATCATTTTTTTGTTGACCCTTTGCAATGTCTTTACCCATTTGTACTTACTGCGGAATTGGCAATGACTTTTACGATGTGGGTGATTTCGGTAGAACAATTGTACCACAAACAGAATTTTAAACTGTTGTAGCGGCGAATAGGCCGAGATAGTGACTTCCACGGGATTTTGAATAAAATACAATTCGTTTAATAAAAGAGCTTGATTTATTAAACGCAATGCACTTATATTAAAATTCCTAAATAAAAAACATAACTAGGAATCGTAGAAAAATATATAAAAAATAGACATACTTGTTCGTATGGAAAACACTATAAACTTTAACAAATAATTATTCCTGGACGCCTCGTATAAGCCAATTTGCTAGTATAAAATTCAGAGTAAAATGGCCGTATCCGAGGGACCCCTTTTGACAATCAAACTGTTTCGTTAAATATGAATACTAAAAATTATTATATTATTGTCAAATTGACAATAACAAAAATTTTCTCGTAAAAATGATGCTGCCAAATCGGGATCCAAATTAGGCTTATTTTAGGCGTGGCGTCAACACATGTATTAACATATTACTTTATTTTCAAAGAAAACAGAATATGTCAGAAAAACTAAACAATCCAGACATAAGTATCGACCATATGTTTAATTTGAGTACCAAATTTCACGAATCGAGCTCTAAAGGTTCACCAGATCCAAATTTTACCAAATTTGGTTCCAATTAGCAAATATTATTTCCATAAGTACCCAAATCCATCATCCAACAAAACTTACTGCATACTCCGATCCTACACGTCACAAAAATTTTAAATTTCAGGATTCCAACCCTACCGATTCACCCACAATTCAAATTGTATTATATGTAGTACGCAGTAGAAAGAATTTCCAAAACTTCCTACTTAACCCAAACCTTCACCCCACAGTGAACCTAAAATCAAGTTCCAGATTTCCAACTCTGTCGGTTCACCCACAATTCAAATTGTACTAAATTTAGTACACAGTAGTACGCCCCCACAGTGATCCTAAATCCATGTTTCAGGATTCAAACTGTATCGGTTCACCCACAATACAAATTGTACCAAATTTAGTAAAAAGTAGTACGAATTTCAAAAACCTCCAACTTAACCAAAACAAACACCCCCACAGTGATCCTAAATCCATTTTTCAGGATTCAAATCTATCAGTTCACTCACAATTCAAATTGTACCAAATTGAGTACATAGTAGTACCAATTTCTAAAACATTCTACATACCCCAATCCCACACTGATCCTAAATACAAGTTTCAGGATTCCAACTCTATCGAATCACCCACAGTTTAAATTGTACCAAATTTAGTACATAGTTGTACGAATTTCTAAAACCTCCTTGTTACCACAAACCTACACCCCCATAGTGATCCTAAATCCAAGTTTCAGGATTCCAACTATATCGTTTCACTCACAGTTAAAATTGTACCAAATTTAGTACACAGTAGTACCAATTTCTAAATTCTCCTACATACCCCAATCCCACACCTCCACAGTGATTCTAAATCAAAATTTCAGGATTCCTACTCTATCGCTTCACCCACAATTTAAATCGAACCAAATTTAGTACACTTAGTACAAATTTCTAAAACGTCCTACATACCCCAACCCTACACCCCAACAGTGATCCCAAATCCAAGTTTCAGGATTCCAGCTATATCGTTTCACTCACAATTAAAATTGTACCAAATTTAGTACACAGTAGTACGAAATTCCAAAACTTCTTACATACTCTACGCCTACACCCCCACAATGATACTAAATTCAAGTTTGAGGATTCCAACTCTATCGGTTCAATCACAATTCAAATTGTACTAAATTTAGTACATAGTAGTACCATTTTCCAAATCTTCCTACATACCCCAATCCTACACCTCCACAGTGTTCATAAATCATAAGTTCAAGATTCCAAATCTTTCGGTTCACCCAAAAAATCAAATCGTACTAAATTTAGTACATAGTAGTAACAATTTCCAAATCCTCCTACATACTCCAAGCCTACACCTCCACAGTGATTCTAAATCAAAATTTCAGGATTCCAACTCTATCGCTTCACAAACAATTTAAATTGTACTAAATTTAGTACACTTAGTACAAATTTCAATTTTACACCTTAACAGAGATCCTGGCTCCAAATTTAAAGATTTTAGCTCTATTGGTTCACCTAAAATTCAAATTGTACCTAATGTAGTACCAATAAGTATTATTTTCTTAAACTAAATCTTGACCCCAATCCCATACCCCTGCAGTGGTCCTGATTGTTCCCGCTCTATAGGATCACCCAAATTCAAACTGTACCGATTATAGTACGATTTAGTAATTTTCGTACACATAAGTAACAAATTTCCAAATCTACGTTCATATCCCAATCCTACACTCCGACGGTAATTTGAATTTCAAATTCCAGAATTCCAGCTCGATTTGTACCTCCAACTCAAAGTTGTACCAAATATAGTACCATACAGTACTTTTCGTACACATGAGTACACGCTTTCTAAACTCTCCTCATATCGACCCTAAATCTCAACCTTAGTTTGTATCCCAAATTTCAAGTTTTTAGCTCAATCCATTCACTTGCTACGAAATTGTACCAAATTTAGTACATTTCTGTACTTTTCCGATACTTTTAGTTCGAATTTCCAAAAAGTCCTTTGCTACATCTATTCTACACTCCATCAGTGACCCTCAATCCAAATTTCTAGCTCTACTGGTTCGCCAAATAGTACTTTTTAGTACATTTCGTACGGTTCTAGTACGAATTTCCAAAAACCCAGCCTTATCTGTCACCTTTGGACCAAGAGTGACACTCACCCAAGATGTCAAGATAATAGCTTCAGCCGTTTCGCCTGGGCGTTGATGAATCGTTAAATCAGTCAGTCAGTCAATCACTTTACTCTTTTATTAATATAGATATATATCGGAAATTAGAAAATTCTTTTAAAATTCCATTAAAAATATTAAAAAAAAATTTTATAGCATATGGTTTTTGGTACATAGGTTAAGAAAAATAGGCTGATTCGAAATCTGCTCGCGTTCACAAATTCGGATGCTGCGCACAAAAGTTATAGCGGGTTTAAGTCTTGTATTTCAAAAATAAATTAAATGAATTCCTAGTTGCTGTAATTCGCGAATTTCTTCACAAATGGTTAAACAACATTGTTTTCTTTTCATACTAGTCACATCGCATTGAAATGCAGTATAATAGTCGCGAAAAACAAATAGAAGCATGAAGATATCGGAAAATAAAATAAATAAATTTTTGAATTAAGGGGAGCCCCCATTCTCGGGGTCACAATTTTTGTTGATATAATTCGAATCTACACTGATTAAAGAATGTCTCTACAAAATTTCAAGTGAAAATCTCAAGAACTCTTGAAGATATAGCCGATGTATTGTGCCAGCATCAAGTGATGGCTGAAGGGCTTCTCAAACTTTAAATGCGTTTTTCTCTAAACATTTTTTTGCGAATGGCGGGCACGATAACTCAAAAACTAATAATCCAATCGGTTCCAAATTTTGCAACGCTTCTCTGGGAGTGTATAGCTCTCGTATGAACTAGGATAAAGCCAATCGGTGAAGATCTTCCTTATTTTTTAACTTGGTTTTTTTGTAAAAAATCGGCGATTTTCCAAAAATATTTTTTCAAAGGTCCACCATTTTGTTAATTTTAAAGCGAAGTCAATAATCCTAGTTCATACGAGAGCCAGACATGTACTCTTTCTAACACCGTTGGAATTTTCGGATTCCGATGTTCCAGTGAGGAGTTATCATGCCCGCCATCAAAAATAAGGACTTTTCTTTAATTACAAAAAACAACAACAAAACAATAACAAACTTTTTTGTACATTATTTTTCTTCTCTTTTAAATCTTCAATTATATATGTGCAAAGTTACAAACCTTAACAAGCATTTGTATTCATTTACAAGCCCTTTGAAAATCTTGAAAAATTAAAATCGAGAATGGGTGGGGTTCCCTTAAAACAAAATTTTTTTTTTTGAATTTACAATTTTTTAGTATGGTTAAGAGGATACGGTTTTGCCTTATTTTTGTAAAATATACGAGGCTTTCTACTGCATATTCTTTTTGATGATTGTTAAATATCGGTAAATTCGTCTAATAAGAGTTTCGTCGTTAGAAGTGGCTAAATATAATGCACTTACAATTCATAAAAATGATCAATATTGAAAAGCATGCAATTCGCGTATTTGTTGAAATCAGTTGATGCGCATGCGGTTTTCGTATAAACCGAATCAATCTCTTCCAATAATTATGTATTTTTCGAGGTTTCATTAAGCGACCGCGGATGTATTCGCGTATCGATATATTTTTGACCTATTTTCACACAGATTCGCGAGTATGATAACACAAGAATGAATGTATGTGAAATCAATTCGAAGAAATACGCGATTGTATACGCGAATTTGTCAAAATAAGTTTTTCACACACTCAAGTAACCTATATCCGCTGTTTTATTGGGCGGAATTGGGCTGATTAGATCGGGCTCGTAAAAAAACTAAAATCATGCGGGGTTCCACGGAATTTGAAAAAACTTTCTTAATTTTTTAGATTAAAAAAATATGTTTTTTTGATAATTTACGCACCAAATTTTCGTCTTTGGAACCCAATTGCAATGAAGCTACGGTGAGCACATTCATGAGATATACACTAAACGAAGCAAAATCACGAGTTCTTCAATCATATAATTAGTTTAGTCCATTATCTGGATGCGTATCGTAATTATAAGAAAAATTCAAAAAACACCGAAAATCCGCCAACACTACTGAAGTTGTAGACGCAGGCACGGTTAAACTGTTTGGTTTGTTGCTGTACACTAGCAACACCAACAAAGTCGTTGTGTGCATTTGTCGCGATGTGACAACACACAACAGTGGGAAAGGTGTGGTATTGTTTGTAAATGCCTTGTTAACCTCGAAGTGAGGCTCCAGCGAAATTCTCATGCAGTTTATGTCGTTGGTCAGCTAAGTACTTCGCTTTGTTACAAGAGACATTTGGGTATGAAAGGTTTTTTGTATAGAAGCAATAGCTTCTGGGGAGAATATCCCAACAAAAAACTAAGGGAACTGATGAGGATCA
The DNA here is from genome assembly GCF_032173495.1 of Musca vetustissima. Classification (NCBI taxonomy): domain Eukaryota; kingdom Metazoa; phylum Arthropoda; class Insecta; order Diptera; family Muscidae; genus Musca; species Musca vetustissima. The sequence continues at coordinate 85,977 of NW_026887241.1, forward strand.
GTGGCGTGATCCGAAACTATAGTCTTCCCTGCCTTACCCCTCGGCAAACAATGCCATACATTCCCCACTAATAAATAGTTGTTTTTTTTATAAAAACAACAAACTGGGATTCAGCCTGACTATTTTGCAAAAACAAAATACAAATGGTATCCCAAATAAACCGCCAACACTACTGAAGTTGTGGACGCGGGCACGGTTAAACTGTTTGGTTTGTTGTTGGACACTAGCAACACCAACAAAGTCATTGTGTGCACGGTTGACAACACAACAGTGGGAAAGGTGTGTTTGGTGCCTTGTTGCTGTACGAAATTCTATGCAGTTTATGTCGTTGGTGGTACTTCGCTTTGTTACAAGAGACATTTGGGTATGAAAGGTTTTTATATAGCAATAGCTTCTAAGTGAGAATATCAACGCAACAAAAAACTAAGGGAACTGATGAGGACAGTGGCTACAGCTAGATACACACTGTTTTGAAATTTGACTTCGTCCATTAAAACAGTAATCTCTATATATAAAAGAGTTGCGTTATAAGTGACTGACTGATCATCAACGCCCAGACGAAACGGCTACAGCTAGAAACATGAAATTTGGCATGTAGGTTGGTTTTGGGGGGGAGGCGTGTGATAAGGCGGGGTTTTTGGAAATTAGTACTATAAAGTACTAAAAACTGTATTACGCGGGAACTGTTAAATGTAGAACTCTGAAATTTGGTACGCAGCTTTGCCTACGATAAGCCAAGTAGTATGTTTCAAAAAATTTTTGAATTTAGTACTACTGAAAAAATTTTGGAATTTAGAACTACGTAGAGATATATATCTGTATTTTGGTATGGAGCTTAAGCTATTACAAATCGAATGAGGCTCAAAAATTTTCTTTTTGAAATTAGTACTAAAAGGTACTAAACCTGTATTACGCCGGAACGGTTGGAAGTAGGTTTCTAAAATTTGGTAAACATTATATTTAAATGGAATCGGTGAATATTCATATCTGAAACTTGGTGTGGAGCTTAAGCTATTACAAATAGAATGAGGTGCAAAAATATTTCTTTTTTGAGAATTATTATGTAGCTTAAGATGTTATAAATAGAATGTTATACACAAATATTTTTGGAATTTAGTATTAAAGTGGTTTAAAAATGTACTAAAACCTGTATTACTCCGGAACGGTTTGAAGTAGAACTCTGATATTTGGTATGCAGGTTTATCAATGATATGCGATGGGGGATGTGTGAGCAAATTTTGGAAATTAGTACTAAAAAGTACTAAATATTACATTACAATGGAAGCAATACAAATATATATGTGAAACATGATATGTACTTAAGTTGAATAATGGACGAAGATATGTTCTTAAGCTGGATGATGGGGGAGAATATTTTTTGAAATGTTGTACTTAAAAGTTATAATATTGATTTAGATATAGCTCCCATATATATTTTCGGTGTACCAAAGTCCCTTGATATCTATCGGTTTGCATGAAATTTGGCACAGCGTAAAGAATTAGGTCTAAAATGATGTGTGTTAAGTTTCCTGAAATCGTTTCAGATTTAAAGGTAGCTTCTATATCTGACCAATTGAACAATTTAGTATCGGTTGCAGAAAGACATGTTTATGGATCCAATTTCATTTTACTGTACCTTAAAAAATGCGACGTCTATTAGGATTCATCTGTTCAATATACCCAGTACGAATTTCCAAAAACCCAGCCTTATCTGTCACCTTTGGGCCAAGAGTGACACTCGCCCAAGATGTCAAGATTCTAGCTTCAGCCGTTTCGTCTGGGAGTTGATGAATCGTTATATCAATCAGTCAATCACTTTACTCTTTTATTAATATAGATATATATGGGAAATTACAAAATTCTTTTAAAATTCCATTAAAAAAATTTAAAAATTTTTTTATAGCATATAGTTTTTGGTACAAAGGTTAAGAAAAATATGTTGATTCGAAATCTGCTCGCGTTCACAAATTCGGATGCTGCGCACAAAAGTTATAGCGGTTTTAAATCTTGGGAAATTACAAAATTCTTTTAAAATTCCATTATAAAAAATTTTTTTATAGCATATAGTTTTTGGTACATAGGTTAAGAAAAATATGCTGATTCGAAATCTGCTCGCGTTCACAAATTCGGATGCTGCGCACAAAAGTTATAGCGGGTTTAAATATTGTATTTCAAATATAAAATAAATGAATTCCAAGTTGTTGTAATTCGCGAATTTCTTCACAAATGGTTAAACACCATTGTTTTCTTTTCATACTAGTCAAATCGCATTGAAATACGGCATAATAGTCGCGAAAAACAAATAGAAGCATGAAGCTATCGGAAAATAAAATAAATAAATCTTTGAATTTACAATTTTTTAGTATGGTTAAGAGGATACGGTTTTGCCTTAATCTTCTAAAATATACGACGCTTTTTACTGCAAATTCTTTTTGATGATTGTTAAATATCGGTATATTCGTCTAATAAGAGTGTTGTCGTTAGAAGTGTCTAAATATATTGCACTTACAATTCATAAAAATGATCAATATTGAAAAGCATGCAATTCGCGTATTTGTTGAAATCAGTTGATGCGCATGCGGTTTTCGTATAAACCGAATTTACAATTTTTTAGTATGGTTAAGAGGATACGGTTTTGCCTTAATCTTCTAAAATATACGACGCTTTCTACTGCAAATTCTTTTTGATGATTGTTAAATATCGGTAAATTCGTCTAATAAGAGTTTCGTCGTTAGAAGTGGCTAAATATATTGCACTTACAATTCATAAAAATGATCAATATTGAAAAGCATGCAATTCGCGTATTTGTTGAAATCAGTTGATGCGCATGCGGTTTTCGTATAAACCGAATCAATCTCTTCCAATAATTATGTATTTTTTCGAGGTTTCATTAAGCGGCCAAAGTGTGCCGCTCGATGCACTTTACTATGCAAAAATCCTAAAAATTACTAAAAATGGTGCAACATCCATACGATTTTTATGCGCATCCCATTTCAGTAATCTCCTATGAAAATACACAAAATGACACGTATTTTAAAAGGATCGGTTAATTTGAAAAAAACTTTCTTAATTTTAGACTCAAAAAATATGTTTTTTATAACTTACGCACCAAATTTTCGTCTTTGGAACCCAATTGCAAAGAAGCTACGGTGAGCACATTCATGAGATATACACTAAACGAAGCAAAATCACGAGTTCTACAATCCTATAATTAGTTTAGTCCATTATCTGGATGTGCATCCTAATTATAAGAAAAATTCAAAAAACACCGAAAATCCAAAGAAGCTACGGTGAACACATTCATGAGATATACACTAAACGAAGCAAAATCACGAGTTCTACAATCCTATAATTAGTTTAGTCCATTATCTGGATGCGCATCCTAATTATAAGAAAAATTCAAAAAACACCGAAAATCCGGCTTCAAAATGTCAGCATCCTGTTTGGGTGGATGAAGTGATTATATCGAAAAATCATACATTAGAACCATATTGTCCATGGGGTATACTGCAACTTAGTCACTGATTACATGTGCGTGCGTTGTGTAATTTAGCCACAAATCAGGAACGAACACAAAAAAACTCGTTGGCTTCAACGCATTTTCACCCATTATTTTACATTGCCACCATCACAGCTTCCACGCAACTTATTATTTATTACCAATATTTTAAGATTTTGGCAAGAACACTTCATTTTATAGAAATGAATTTAAATTATATGCAATATGTTCATATTTCGCGAGTTATAACCTTGCAAACCTCAGATTCAAGGAATTTAAAAGATTTTTGTAATTTCCCATATATATAAAAGAGTTGCGTTATAAGTGACTGACTGATCATCAACGCCCAGACGAAACGGCTACAGCTAGAAACATGAAATTTGGCATGTAGGTTGGTTTTGGGGGGAGGCGTGTGATAAGGCGGGGTTTTTGGAAATTAGTACTAAAAAGTACTAAAAACTGTATTACGCGGGAGCGGTTAAATGTAGAACTCTGAAATTTGGTACACACGTAAAACATGTGCGTTCGATCGGTGTGAATCGAAGCAATGTTTGACGGTGCAAATCGGTGTGAACACCGTACCACACACGATGGAAAGAAATTAAAAATTTTTAATTTTTCGTTGTGCGAGGCGCACATGTTTGACGTCTGTGGTCTGGTGTGTGGATATTTTCTCATTTGTTACAAAATTTCGTGGAGTGCGGATCAGCGGATAATGTCAATCATATGCAAAAACACGTTTTGGAAGATTTTTGATGTTTTTTTACACATATTCTAGAGTGTGGCAAATAAAAATATTTATCCCGGAATAAAATAAAAGTATTTAATAAATGTATATTAAATAAAATTGGTATTTTTTCCGTCACCACTATCGCTGTCCATCTTAACGCTTTAAAACTAAATACGAAATGAAGTTTTGTGGATCCATTTGACGTGTATGAGCTAGGAGCTTCACACCGATCGAACGCACATGTTTGACGTGTGTGGCCCACTTTAGTCACTGATTACATGTGCGTGCGTTGTGTAGTTTAGCCACAAATCAGGATCGAACACAAAAAAACTCGTTGGCTTCAACACATTTTCACCCATTATTTTACATTGCCACCATCGCAGCTTCCCCGCAACTTATTATTTATTACCAATTTTTTAAAATTGCGGCAAGAACACTTCATTTTATAGAAATTAATTTAAATTATATGCAATATGTTCATATTTCGCGAGTTATAACCTTGCAAACCTCAGATTCAAGGAATTTAACAGATTTTTGTAATTTCCCATATATATGTTTCCTACAAAAAAAAAAAAAAATATTATAAATTTCCGTAAAATCCCAAAGGTGGGGCACCTCTGAACATGCCCAGTAAACTCCATTAAAAAACGGAGTTTTTAACTATTGGCTGCTCCTCTAAGGGGTCCAGTTTTGAACACTTTGACTTCGTCCATTAAAACAGTAATCTCTATATATAAAAGAGTTGCGTTATAAGTGACTGACTGATCATCAACGCCCAGACGAAACGGCTACAGCTAGAAACATGAAATTTGGCATGTAGGTTGGTTTTGGGGGGGAGGCGTGTGATAAGACGGGGTTTTTGGAAATTAGTACTAAAAAGTACTAAAAACTGTATTACGCGGGAGCGGTTAAATGTAGAACTCTGAAATTTGGTACGCAGCTTTGCCTACGATAAGCCAAGTAGTATGTTTGAAAAAAATTTTTAATTGAGTACTACTGAAAACATTTTGGAATTTAGAACTACGTAGAGATATATATCTGTATCTTGGTATGGAGCTTAAGCTATTACAAATAGAATGAGGCGAAAAATTTTCTTTTTGAAATTAGTACTAAAAGGTACTAAACCTGTATTACGCCGGAACGGTTGGAAGTAGATTTCTAAAATTTGGTAAACATTATATTTAAATGGAATCGGTGAATATTCATATCTGAAACTTGGTGTGGAGCTTAAGCTATTACAAATAGAATGAGGTGCAAAAATATTTCTTTTTTGAAAATTAATATGTAGCTTAAGATGTTATAAATAGAATGTTATACACAAATATTTTTGGAATTTAGTATTAAAGTGGTTTAAAAATGTACTAAAACCTGTATTACTCCGGAACGGTTTGAAGTAGAACTCTGATATTTGGTATGCAGGATTATCAATGATATGCGATGGGGGATGTGTGAGCAAATTTTGGAAATTAGTACTAAAAAGTACTAAATATTACATTACAATGGAAGAAATAGAAATATGTATGTGAAACATGATATGTACTTAAGTTGAATGATGGACGAAGATATGTTCTTAAGCTGGATGATGGGGGAGAATATTTTTTGAAATTTCGTACTGATTTAGATATAGCTCCCATATATATTTTCGTTCGATTTAAGGTAAATGGTGTACCAAAGTCCCTTAATATCTATCTTAAAGAATTAAGTCTAAAATGGTGTGTGTTAAGTTTCCTGAAATCGTTTCAGATTTAAAGATAGCTTCTATATCTGACCAAATGAACAATTTAGTATCGGTTGCAGAATGACATGTTTATGGATCCAATTTCATTTTACTGGGCCTTGAAAAATGCGACGTCTGTTAGGATTCATCTGCTCAATATACCCAAAGTTGTGAAGGGTATCATATAGTCGCCCCGTCCGACTTTACTATTTTCATTACTGTTTTTTTTTAATTAATACTAAAGCGGTGACAAAATTTACAATGGAACCGGTAGAAATATAAATCGGAAACGTGGTAGATTTTACTATTACAAAGACTATGCTATGTGTTAATATATTTTTGAAGATAGTAGTAAAATAGTACTAAAGATTAAATTATAATGGAATCAGAATAGATTCGAATCTGAAACATAGTATGTAGCTTAACTATTTTAAATAGAATGGTATTCATAAATATATTTGGAAATTAGTACTAAGTGAAGTACCGCAGTGAATGGTAAGAAATATACACATACTAAATATTTGTACTAAGAGTGGGGAACTTTTGTATGCAAACAAAATAGTGCATTGATAACGTTTTTTATTAAATGGGTTTTACAAATCATGGGAACTACTAAATATTGTACATTGGCATTGAGCGAATAGAAGTGGTGGAGTTTGGAATTCGTGTATACATTTCCAGAAATATGTTTTAAAATGGACGAAAAGTAAAAGCACATTGTATACTGCGGTATGACAGAATTCTGTAGAGTATAGAGCGGAAAGGTTAAACTTAGTTTTCAAATATTTTTTTTTATTAGTGCTATCAAATAAAAAAGTGTCAGTCGTGGTTTGCGGAGATCTTCGGAGTTATACAGGTTTTATTATTAGTTTTATATGTTCACCATTTGTGGGGGAGTTACTTAAAGGTGTGGACCAATGGGTCCCATCTTCGAACATACTATAGGCTTAGTAAAGATAATATGTTGCACAACGTTTGATTAAATTGGTTAGTCGCTCGCATGGTATTTAAACATTAATTTTGTGGGGGAGGTACCAGAAGGAGTGTAACGATATTTCCCGTTTACAAACTTAAACTAATAGAGGCTATACTGACCAATGAGGATTTTGTAACACGCAACGCCGTAAAATAATTAATTTCTGCAAATTTTAATGGAAATCTTAAATAGAAAGGCGAAACTCTGTAAAAACCAATATTTCAATGTAATTATAAAACATGTAAACTGTGCAAACATTAACATAAATTCGTACTATAAGAATTCACAAGTACTAAAACGTACTATATATTACTATTAAACTACCGGAAATAAAAAAGTTTTAAAAACCTATTATGGTATTATTTGAATGCGTTCATCGGGAGGATGAACGCATTCAAATAATGACGTAGGACCAATCATTATCCTTTTGTAGTACATACTTAGAAATTCATAAATCCATATTAGTTATACTGTTTAGCTAAATTAATGTTTACTTATTTTACCTATAAAATTTATTGTGGTTTAGAAAAGATCCGCTAACGAAGTAGCGGACATATACTAGTAAAATATATTTAACAAGCTTAAAGTATGTCATATGTATATTAATTTTAAAGGCTACATATGTACATATTAGTTAAAATTACAAGAAGCCAAAAACTATAAACAAAAAATTTTTATAAGGCTAGAAAGAAAAAAGTGTTCAAGGGTGTCTCCATCTCCCCTATATATCCTTGATCAGGGTAAAATTCTAAGACGATCTAGCCATATCCGTCAGTCTATTGTAATCACGCTATCTTCTGAAGGAATCGTGATAGGGTGCTAAAATTTTGCATAGGTTTGTCTTTTTTATGTTTACGCATAGCTTCCTTATAAGGGTACCCCCAATTTTCGGTATTTTGGGGTTCATGAGCGCGTTTTCAACCGAATTCACTGAAATTTGGGGTTTTGGGTGCATTGGGTTCTTATTGGGTACTAAATGTCCACAAAAAAATATAAATATAGGTCCACTTTTTCTGGTAGCTCCATATAACGTTACCTCCTAATTTTCAGTATTTGGGGGGGTTTTAATCGTATTTTTCCACCGAATTGGCTGTAATTTAGTATTTTGGGTTCTTAATAGGTTCCAAATCTCTCTACAAGAAATTATTAACACAGGTACATTTTTTCGGGTAGCCCCAGTTTTGATCATGAACTATATATGAACTATAACCCGCATATAGACCTAGCCCCTGTGTGGGAGTTACAAGGAGGAGTGGACCGATATTTCTCATCTCGAACTTGAACTAAGTTTGGAAGAAATAATAAGATGTGCAAAGTTTGGATGAAATAAAAATTTCCTGAAACTAATTTGGTCCAAAAAAACATGGGGTCTAAAACCAGTATTTCGATGAGGCACATTTTCACCGTGTCAGAGTGTATACACCCTCATTAGCCATAAGGCTGAGAATATAATTTTATCCATTAAAATTGTCTGAAGTTTGTTTTTTGGTTTTGGTTTGTAGAAATGTCGGTATAGGTCCACTTTTTGCTTTTTTTCCTTATATTTTCATTTCAAGTACCTGTCAGTATATCTATGGTGGAGGGTGTCCAAAGTTCGGCCCGGCAGAAATTAACGCTTTTTAACTTATTATATGATATTATATGGAAATATTACATTTTTGTATGGATAAGTTGTTTTTCATCCTTGTGATTCATGGTAGACTCTCGTAGAATACAAATGCTTCAAATAGTATTCAGATTTTGTCTTGTACTGGCTTTTTTTCATGCAGACTCAAGGTATACTACATTACCTACACTTGTGTTTACTGAATAAACGTATAGTTTTTATTCTTAAATTGGTGTATATATGTGGTCAATCGCGCATCTTATTTGATTTTTAGTACTTGCTAATTATTTTCATGATTTACTAATAAAGATTAAAATACATCTGTAAAACTAAACTTCAACCGAAAAAAGTCAATTTCATGAAAAAATCAATTTTTGCTAATGATTCTCAACCTGAGTTAAATAAATTAAACATATCATTGATATCGTATTTTTTGAGAACATCAAACTATAAAACATGTTTCAGTTATTCTAAAATTTTCAGTTTACAAAAAAAGTGATTATAGCACTTTTGCATCACCTCCTCTATCACCCTACATAAATCCCGTTTTCATAAGGAATCTAAAAAGTCCAAGAATTTTTCCTTTGCTACTTGGAATTAGAATGGTTAACAGCAAAATAATTTTCGACCGTCAGAATAAACCTAGTAATCCGTTTGCGTTTGGATGCAACATAGTTGGAACATGATATGATGGCACGTCTAACATGTCAGACAATTATAATGGAGTGCAAACCATTATTGAATTAAAATTCATTTCTGCGGTATACATTCATGCAGCTGAAGTATATCTCCTACAATTTTGGAAATTTCTCCATTCTTTATAAAATCCAGAAAGAGTAGACTGTTTACATATGTTGAAACTTAATTGCAATTAGGAGTAATAAAAATGTCAAATTAAGGTAAACAAACTTATAATATATGGGTTTTTAGTCTGTCCGTCCGTTTGTGTGTAAACACGTGCATTTTGTTGTTAGTGTAATCTATTGTATGTGTGTGTCCGGCCGTCCGCCTTATTTTTTTGTTTATTAATCCCTTCTATCCTCCCCACCATCTGCACCTAATGTAAAATACCTAAACATAATACTGTGTTTATAAAGATTTTCCGTCTGTCCCTGTGTGTACACATGATTCCGACTGTCCCTGTTTGTGTGCACATGATTATTTCATAATAATGTGAAATACATTTATCCTGGTTGCAAACAATAAAAAAAGTCAAATAGTTTATATAGAGATTCTGTCTGTCCGTGTTTTGCACATGGGTATTTCATAATATTGTGAAATACTTATGTTGATCAATGCATTTACATTTAAACTCATCCTTGTATACCTACATGCAGGCGGCAGTAATTAAGCGGTCATATGAAAACAGTGGTAATTGGTTTGTGTGTGGGCGCTCGCCAATGTACCCTACATTCAGACTCATATGTATATCCCTTCATTCAAATGTCCCTACACTTGAAAGCACTAAAAATCATATTGTGGCATGTTTGTCGTCCAAGCACAATGTGTTATGTATGCTGGATTAGCAGACAAATTTGATGAATAGGATAATTGTTTATGTTTATATTTGTATGCACTGCAGTATCATGACTAGCAGACACACTTGTTGCATTCAAGCAACAAACACATTATTTTTTAGATATACTAGAATATGATTTAGGGAGAAATGTTTCAACAAGATAATGCCAAACATAGGTTTAATTCTGCCACTAAAGTAATCAGTTTCTCACTTTCAATAAAACTTCCACAATATTTTTTAAGGTTATTTTTCTAAAATATTATTAAGTGTTTAAAAAGTGCACAAAAAAGTTTATATAAATGTTTTCTTTCAAAGTGGATAAAGTTATTTCATACTAATAAAATAAAAATTTAAAGACACATATATTTAAAGCGAGACTTAATTTTTTGAGAGATAAAAAAGTGCTATTTCACGGACAATTACACGCAAAGTGAATTTATTATCTGTGAATATTAATTTTTATCGACAAATTTTAAAATGGAAACAAGCATTTGCTATTCCATAAAATTTGTGTAATATGCAATTGCATTATGAGGTCTATCATCCATATCATCTCCAAGGAAAAATCTTCAACATACAAGAACATTGATTTATCAACAACATCAAACTTATTTTCAACAGCCAACAGAAACATGACAACAAACTCAAGAATTATGGCAGCAACAAGCACATTTTCAACACCCTACAGGAACATGCCAACAACCTCACGGATTATGACAGCAAACCAATCAACACCAACAGCAAGCATACCTTCAGAAGCATCAAAATTGTACTCATGTAAAACCCACAAAGCTTTGATCAACAACAAATTCAACAGAATGATGATGAATCAAATATATAAATAACATGCAAGTAATAAGAAGTGGATACAAAAACCGAATTCAAACCTTCCAATTCAAAATCAAGGAAGAAACTTTAGAGGTTGACGCTATATTTTATGATGCAAACCACACTATTATTAGCCAACTTGAATAAGTATTAAATCGCCACAAGTTAATCAAATTTCAATTGGAGCTATGTGGATAATATTTTAAACAATCGAACGAAAATTGAATAGTAATAAAAAATATATCATAATACAAAAATGACACAGCTTGATAGAGCTACCAACATAGATCCTAAATTGAATGACCATTTCGAGTATATTAAAAAGAAGACGTCCGAGTTTCAAGAACGGGATTCTGGTTGGACACTTTTAAAGATTTTTAGTTTAAAAATCAATATTTACAAGCATTCACCTATAAGAGGTTCTCAATATATACCAATCCTCAAAGTAATACAAAAATAAAAGAGCACGTATCAATATTTATAACCAAGACATATACATATTTAAATAGTGTATGATTGCTGCATTGGAAACTCCACACCCTAAAAACCCTTCACAAACATCTTCATATGCAATACAAAATATTGACTCATCACTCATAGTTTTACAAAATGTAATAACTCTGAATTTTGAAGGAATAGAATATCCGATGGAGCTGAAGTACATCAAAGTGTTTGAAGAAAAAAATCCAAACATTAGCATCAATGTGTTTGGATTCAATTATTCTTCACATTCCATAGTTGGACCCTATTTCATCACGAAACACGTAAGAGATACGCATGTGAATTTGTTGTTGCTGGGAAATGATGACAAAGCTCATTACATTTGGATAAAACATTTATCTAGGTAAATTGTGATTTGACTAAAAATCAATTATTACACAATTTTTATTTATTTTTTATTTTATTTTTAGGATATTGCATAATCAGTTGACAAAATACTGTAGGCATTTACATATTTGCAACCAGTGTTTGTATTATACAAACAACATAGAAATAATGGAAAGTCACCAGGACCTATGCAGTAAAGTTGTTGCAAGAATGACAGAAGAAAGTAAAACCACATTATCATTTAAAAACTATAAAAACATATGAATGTCCCGTTTGTTATATACGCAGACTTTGAATGCGTATTAGAAAAAATAGGTAACATAGGTAATATAATAACTATAATAAATAAGTTTTAATATTAAACGTAATTTTCATAATAGCTTAGATGAATTATATATATATATATATATATATATTTGGGTAAGGATGCAGCAGAAAAAATATTAAAATGTTCGATAATAAATGTAGGGATATTTATAAAAAAATATTTAAGTAACACTAAGCCAATGACACCAAATTGTAGACTTTGCCACTGCAGTAAATTGTCATATTTGCGATGAGGAATTAGGAAGTGATAGGGTTCGTGATCATTGCCAGATAACTGGTAAGTATAGGGGAGCTGCACACAAAAAGTGCAATATAAATTATACTATTCCAACATTTATACCTATTTTATTCCACAATTTTTCTGGATACAATTGCCATATTTTTATAAAACAACTAATTAAATATATCCATAGAAAGAGAAATAATATAATTCCCCAAAATAAAGAATTACATATTTCATTATCACATATTGTTGATATGGATAATGGTATGGAATTTCAATATAGGTTTTTAGATTCCTTCAAATTTATGGCAGCAAATTTGTATTTTAGAACTTGCTAAATATAGAATGTATGATTTCTCTAATGGATATATTAAAACAAGTGAAAAAGTGTTAAGTTCGGCCGGGCCAAACTTTGAATGCCCTCCACCATAGGTATACTGACAGATATTTGAAATGAAAATAGAGGGAACATACCAAAACATGGACCTACACAGACATTTCTACAAACAGACTATGTAAACCACAATGTACACCAAGTACATTATGGTGGAAGTTGCAGTTCCAATATGAAAATTGGTATTGCAGAATAAAAGTACTCATACACTTTTATTCTGCAATACCAATTTTCATATTGGAACTGCAACTTCCACCATAATGTGCGCTGGAGGCTATACCTTAGCGAGGTCAATGTTGATTACATCGTATAGGATTTACTGAACATTTGTAGTTATCATTATATGAGGTGCTATGCCTAATTGAGCACTGATACACATCTACTTCAAAACTAACATTTTTGCATCAGAATACATTTCTGTACGCTAAATATTAAAAATAACGAAAATCTGTAGATGTCATTATAAGGTTCAAGTTTTTTAGAGGTTGACGCTATATTTCATGATGAAAAACACACAATTATTAGCCAACTTGAATAAGTATTAAATCGCCACAAGTTAATCAAATTTCAATTGGAGCTATGTGGAGAATATGTTAAACAATCGAACGATAAATTAATAGTAATAAAAAATATATTGTTTAGGAGGCGCCAGAGTTGAGTATAGGGAGACCAACAACAAACATGCGGTTGACTTCTATCCGGCTCGAAGGATCAAATGTTTAGGCGAGGGGTTTGCTCTACTCTTCGCCGTGGTGTTGCATGGGGGTGGTCATGTAATTAACTCTTAGGAGCGGGGGTAAATCGACAACAAGAAAACTCCCAAGCAGTCAGTGGTGTATGGTAAAAGAAAGAAAAGAAATTGCAAAGGAATTAAAACACAAGAGTTATTAGTTATTAATATAATATTTTAAGTATCTTGGATTTATCTTGGATGCATTTTTCTTAATACAACAAATAAATTACCTTTTGTAATTTATGGTGGCGGCGCTGAGACCTGTTAATAACGCGTAGACGTTATGCGTAGACAAGTTAAGTCTAAGGAGATTGGTCGACAAGTGAGCCCTGTGGTTCGTGCAATCACATAGGATTGCGGTGATCGCTGAGGATCGATTGTCGTTTACTACTACATTAACATATTCCAATGGGAGAAAAGTGTCGAGCAAGGAGAGCACAGCTCCGTGCCATCTGCACTCTACGGTCTCCGCTGAGGGAACTTGCAGAGGAGATGCCCGTGGTGTCAATCAGCAGACGTGATTGACTGAGCTCGGGAAGTTGAGTCAGGACGTATCAAACTGATACATTCCGGCCCCCTTGCTACGACCGACAAAGTAGCAATTAACAATGAAATTGGAATATGGGTTAGTAAAAGCTATATGAACGTAAATTCAGATTTCAAATGAGCTTCATGTTACAAATTTAGTAAACGACACAAGTTTAGTAATAGGGTGATTCAAGTATACAAACGATATTCAAACGATAAGGTGATCGATTTTTATTGTAGGTGGGAGATTAGGTGGCTGGAACTGCGTCAACAATTTTAGACGAATTTTTGGGGGAAGACAACTTAAGAGAACACATTTCTCTTGGTGTAGCATGGTTGGATTCTTTCCTCGAATTATCAGAAATGTCAAGTGCATTTTTAAGTTTTTTACTTACAACAGATACCTTGGAGGAAGGATCAATAATGGCACGAGCAGGATATGATTTACCATTGTGAACAATATTTACCACTGCTGTTCCTAAGAGAACACTGACATCTTGGGAGGGGTGAGGTATCGGTGGATTTACAACTTTCTTATTCAAAGAAGGGTGCGACAAATTATATGCTCGGCTTTTGACTTTAGTAAAGTCAAGTCTGTCCTCGACTTTTGACCTTTGTGAAAGCCGGAGGTGACTTGGAGGGAGCAACAACGTTATTGATTGGTGGACGGTGAAGAAGGCTGTGGTGCCTTTGCTTGCATGAAGTGCCACGAGATAAACAATTGATACAACATTTATTTTGTTTTACTATAAAGAATTAGTCGTCAAACGATTGTTTTAGAAACTGGGGGCGGAGTCGAAGATGATGGCTCTGATTAGGACAAATGGAGCAAGAAGTTATAGAGGGTGAATTAATAGATCGAGGTGGGGTAACACATTTAGATTTAGGTACCGACAACAATTTATTGGGGGAATGAGGAGTATCGATATTACTAGGAGACAACTTCTTAGAGGAGGTTCGAGAATGCATTTTCTTTGGCAACAACAACTTATTATTGGTGGGGAGGATGTGGTCTAAGCAAGTCAATGTTTGTATCCTATATGTGAGGAAAGCGTCTAATTCTAACCAAGAGGACAACGACGATTTATTTTTTATACTTTGCTCCCAAAAAGTCAAAGTAAATTTTGGCAAACGCAGCAAACAAATGTGAACAACAATCGGATCCCAATGATCCGTGGTGACGTCATAGACTGACATTGCAGCAAAGCAACTATTTATCCCACGTTGGATAGTTTTAAGACCAGCAAAAGTCTCAACTTTTGTGGAGGGGAGTTCAAACAAACATTTAAGATGACAATTTACCACAATTCATTTATTGTCATACGTATCAGACAAAGCTTTCCACGCTAAAGGGAAACTAGAATTGGTGAGTGGAAATCTGGAAACGATTTCACGAGCTTCACCGGTGGTCTTCTGTATTAAATTGCAGAGACGTTCAATGTCCGAAATATACACCAAGAATACGCAATAAATGCTGTATTGTATTTTTCGTCGACGACATCAATTATATCACCCTGTGGATTCTGAGATGTCGCAAGGTATGTTTTGCACTCATCATAGGTGCGCATAACTTTATCCCATATCTCTCGAATTTCTGTATTGTGAATTTCGAGGTTCAGCAGAGCCACTGGAGCAACCTCGAAATTCACAATACAGAAATTCGAGATTTATGGGATAAAGTTATGCGCACCTATGATGAGTGCAAAACATACCTTGCGACATGCAAATAATAGGATACGGTTGTCCACAAAGCAAACAATATATCCACTGAGCAAAGAATATATCCACTGAGCAAAATTAATGTGTAAAATCTTTAGATTTAATTGTCAAAAAACAATATTTTTAGCAAATACTTTTGCAAAATATGTAGATAATTCTACAACAAGATTTCAAATATACAAAGTTATGGAGTAAAACACGACTACGATGGATAAATTGGTACTACTATACTGTAGTGTGGTGAATAACGACGCTAGCAGCGAAATGGCTATGCGTAAGCAGATACGCACCCATACAACAAACGTGCCGAGAAATGATCCAACAGTTGTTGGAGCCGACAACAACCGTTGGTATATTTTCTGATATACTAGAAAAAGGCGCGTGGAATACACGTGTGTTGTTATTGCAAAATGACAATGCAAATTCTGCAGTGAGAACTGACCAACGTGAGAACAATAACAACTGAAGAATGTTTGGTTGGTGATGGATCTATACAACAAAGAAACCAAACAACAAGATCGTGGACTGTTAGGGTGATTGTTGTTATTGTATATTTGGTGATGCAAATTTAGAACAAAAGAATAAGAACAGCAAAGACTCGTTTGGTTGGCGAATAATGGAACAACAAATAAACCAAACGAAAAATAGTAGGAAAAGAATTTTGTATGTTGTTTTTGCAAATATTACAATGTAATTTCTCTACTTGGAGAACAAAGGAGGGGATAACAACAAGAATTCGTTTGAGGAAAAAAGCAAAAAATAATTCAAACGAACAATATAGGGAGAGGTGATGTTTGTTTTTAGTACAATATGTTAAACCGAGAAAAAACGAATATGTTTGGTTTGTGAGGGTAAAGAACAACAAGTAAACCAAACAGACAATATGTGTAGTTGTGATGATTAGTAATTTAACTGCAGAGAGACGAATGGAAATATTGAGCGTTGTTGTTGCAATATTATTTCGATTTCTCACTGTAAATGAGAAGCGACGAACAAATATGTGACGTTGTTTTAACAACAACACGAATGCATTTGGATGATCAACGCGACGTAGAGTGATCAGTACCAGGCGATAGACTCAATATTTGGTATAGCAGAGAGCACGTATTAAAACAAGATGTGTAATTATAAGTCGACTAAAATGACTTAAATTACACAGCAAATGAGAACGGGAGATGTGTGTTGCTATGGTGAAATTAAAAATAAGAAATTCAGAGCAAACAAAAATAGCAACAACAGAGATTTGTTCTCCAATGATTTTTATGATCAATACACTACAAAGAAATGTGGACTGTATTTTTGGTGAATAGGTGAACGATTGAAAGCACACGCGTAGGGATAACTGAAAGCCGACCAATGCCAATACCGATAGAGATTGGCAAACAAACAAAAAAACTAACACTCGCGGTAGCTCTCTTTTAACGAAATGTTTAGGCGAGGGGTTTGCTCTACTCTTCGCCGTAGTGTTGTATGGTGGGGGTGGTCAAGTAATTAACTCTTAGGAGCGGGGGTAAATCGACAACAAGAGAACTCCCAAGCAGTCAATGGTGAAGAAAGAAACGAAATTGTAAAGGAAATAAAACACAAGTGTTATTAGTTATTAATATAATATTTTAAGTATCTTGGTTTTATCTTGGATTTATTTTTCTTAATACAACAAATAAATTACCTCTTGTAATTTATGGTGGCGGCGCTGATACCTGTTAATAACGCGTGGACGTTATGCGTAGACAAGTTAACTCTAAGGAGATTGGTCGACAAGTGAACCCTGTGGTTCGTGCAATCACATAGGATTGCGGTGATCGCTGAGGATCGGTTGTCGTTTACAACTACATTAACATATTCCAATGGGAGAAAAGTGTCGAGCAAGGAGAGCAAACCAGCAACAACCACCGTTCGGTGGCATCTACACTCTACGGTCTCCGCTGAGGGAACTTGCAGAAGAGATGTCAGTGGTGTCAATCAGCAGACGTGATTGACTGAGCTCGGGAAGTCAGGACGTATCACACTTATACATATATCATAATACCAAAATGACACAGCTTGATAGATCTACCAACATAGATCCTATATTGAATGACCATTTCGAGTATATTAAAAAGAAGACGTCCGAGTTTCAAGAACGGGATTCTGGTTGGACACTTTTAAGGATTTTTAGTTTAAAAATCAATATTTACAAGCATTCAACTATAAGAGTTTCTCAATATATACCAATCCTCAAAGTAATACAAAAATAAAAGAGCACGTATCAATATTTATAACCAAGACATATACATATTTAAATAGTGTATGATTGCTGCATTGGAATCTCCACACCCTAAAAACCCTTCACAAACATCTTCATATGCAATACAAAATATTGACTCATCACTCATAGTTTTACAAAATGTAATAACTCTGAATTTTGAAGGAATAGAAAGGAAGGAAAGTGTTTGAAGAAAAAAAATCCAAACATTAGCATCAATGTGTTTGGATTCAATTATTCTTCACAATCCATAGTTGGACCCTATTTCATCACGAAACACGTAAGTGATACGCATGTGAATTTGTTGTTGCTGGGAAATTATGACAAAGCTCATTACATTTGGATAAAATATTTATCTAGGTAAATTGTGATTTGACTAAAAATCAATTATTACACAGTTTTTATTTATTTTTTATTTTATTTTTAGAATATTGCATAATCAGTTGACAAAATACTGTAGGCATTTACATATTTGCAACCAGTGTTTGTATTATACAAACAACATAGAAATAATGGAAAGTCACCAGGACCTATGCAGTAAAGTTGTTACAAGAATGACAGAAGAAGGTAAAACCACATTATCATTTAAAAACTATAAAAAACATATGAATGTCCGTTTGTTATATAAGAAGACTTTGAATGCGTATTAGAAAAAATATGTAACATAGGTAATATAATAAATATAATAAATAAGTTTTAATATTAAACGTAATTTTGATAATAGTTTAGATGAATTATATATATATATATATATATATTTGGGTAAGGATGAAGCAGAAAAAATATTAAAATGTTAGATAATAAGTGTAGGGATATTTATAAAAAAATATTTAAGTAACACTAAGCCAATGACACCAAATTGTACACTTTGCCACTGCAGTAAATTGTCATATTTGCGATGAGGAATTAGGAAGTGATAGGGTTCGTGATCATTGCCAGATAACTGGTAAGTATAGGGGAGCTGCACACAAAAAGTGCAATATAAATTATACTATTCCAACATTTATACCTATTTTATTCCACAATTTTTCTGGATAAGATTGCCATCTTTTTATAAAACAACTAATTAAATATATCCATAGAAAGAGAAATAATATAATTCCCCAAAATAAAGAATTATATATTTTACTATCACATATTGTTGATATGGATAATGGTATGGAATTTGAATATAGGTTTTTAGATTCCTTCAAATTTATGGCGGCATGTTTGTATTTTAAAACTTGCTAAATATATAATGTATGATTTCTCTAATGGATAAATTGAAACAAGTGAAAAAGCGTTAAGTTCGGCCGGGCGAACTTTGGATACACTCAACCATAGGTATACTGACAGATATTTGAAATGAAAATACGTCGCTGGAGGCTATACCTTAGCTGGGCCAATGGTTATTACATCGTGTAGGACTTACTGAACATTTGTAGTTATCATTATATGAGGTGCTATGCCTAATTGAGCACTAATACACATCTGCTTCAAAACTAACATTTTTGCATCAGAATACATTTCTATACGCTAAATATTAAAAATAACGAAAATCTGTAGATGTCATTACATGGGGGCTAGGCTTAATGGGGGCTAAAGTTCATATAAAGTTCATTATCGAATATAAGGTTCAAGTTTTTTATCTCGTTATCCTCCACAGGTGAAATGATTACAACAGAATCTTAGAACAGAACCCAAAACGCGGAACAAATCAGTACCCCAAAATGGGGCGAATATTATTAATATTTTTGGCAGGAAGATTTGTTGCCGCATACGACTACAAAGTACCAAATTCGGTTGAAGAACGCGACCAAGAACCTCAAAATACAGAAAATTGAAAAACGCGCTGAAGAACCCCAAAATACCGAAAATTGTGGGGGTGGTACTGTTATATGTGAGCTGTACCTACGCGTGGACCGATATATCCCATCTTCGAACTTGGCCTGCCTGCAGACAAAAGACAAACCTATGCAAAATTTCAACACCCTATCTCAATTCCTTCGAAGAAGAAGCGTTAATACAACAGTGGTTATGTTAGATCGTCTTAGAATTTTACCCTCAAGAATATATATACTTTATAGGGTTTTAAATGAATATTTCGATGAGTTACAAACGGAATGGCAAAATTATATACCCTCCATACTATGGTGGAGGGTATAAACCAAATTGGCAATCGTGCGACTCTTTGTTATACAGATACGGACTAATTCATTTTAGATATTGAAACGGATGATGTATACGAAGACATAAAATCTGACATTGGCTTGCAGTTTGATACATCCGATTATCCAGAAGATAATATATATAAAAATAAAGGGAAAATAAGAAAATAATTGGTATGATGAAGGGTGAGAACTGTGGAAGAATTATGATTACGTTTGTTGGATTAGGACCTAAAATGTATTCCTTCCAGGTTGAAGATGACGAAGAAGTAAAGAAAGCAGAGGGCGTTAAAAATGTGTAATTGCAAAATACACGATAAATGATTATAAAGAATGCTTACTAAATGAAAAAATAATTACAGATGTCATGATTAATTTTAGATCCAAGATGCACTAAGTGTATACAGATAAACTGCTTAAGATAGTTTTAAATTGTAAAGATACAAAAAGAAAAACCAAAGAAGATAAAGTAAATACTTATGCATGGGGGCATAGGAATATCGAAAATGAATATGTAAATAACCTTGAATTTTCAAGACCATTGGGTATAGATTTATCTAGTAGTGATATTAATGATTATGAGCTAGATAGGTATTTAAATATCGATGAAGATTATTTAATTAGTTTAAACTTTGATTTTTCCATTCCAATGGAAACAGATTTATATATACCATGTAATATTGACAATGATGAATTGAATATATATTTTTAAGTACCGAACAATATATATAAATATATATGTATCTATATATAAATAAATAATAAAAAAGTGTAAGTTATTTCATTGTAAAAAATGTGTTTTATTTCATTTAAATAAATTTAATGTTTAATATAATATTATGGTAAAAATATCATACATTACTTTTCGAACAATTCCAGTCAAAGGTATGTATTCCACCAGACGATCATGGATAATCAGACAATACGCTAAAGTATTTGAGGGAATAGGTGTAGTGGTTTCAAATTCGATCTTCAAATCAATTGGTCCATTTTTCACGACTTCGTTTTGATTACTTAAATCAATGACAGCAATTGGATTGTCTTTAAAGCTTTTGTAGGAAAGAATTGAATGTGGTTCTCTCATATAGTATGTTTCTTGAAATTTGGTATACATATCGTAAAGCACTGCATAGCGATTTTTTCCAAACTTTAGATTTACATCATCATAGGGATACGTTTCTGATGTACTTTGATGTTTTGAAGATCACATTGCATCAATTTGTGATATTTTTCAAATACAAATGCCACATATCGTGGTCTTTCATGATTTGCCAACAATTTAACATTCCATCTGTGTTGTATTCCGCCAACAAATGTTGGATTAAAGTAGCAGTCCCAGCTACGAAATGCTATTAACAATGTTTTTCTATCCTTTATTGTTTTCGGTAGTCAGACAAATTTATGTATTGCACTTTCCACACAATGTTTGTAATAGTAAGACGGATATCTCTCTTTTGAGTCTGTAGAATAGCATACATTTGTATAATTGGCACTCCGCGAAAGAACCAAAACATGTTTGCAAATCCAAGCAAACGGTTCAGTGGGATGCAAATGTTGAAGGAATTGTTTGACACATCATCCACACCCCATCCAGTATTACTCATAACTTTACTTTCAGATTCACTTAGAGGATTTCAATTCCATTCAATTCATATCGAATTTCATCAAACAAATATCCCACACAATTATTCCTTAGTCTAGCATTTGAAGAATTTTCACCATTTTTGTTAAATAGCCTTCAATATATAAATAGTTTTCGGATGGCAGAACGTATAGGTCTTGATTTTGTATACTTATACGAATTTCATCATTATTTTTAAACGATTGAATATAGGGAACATAGCTAGGAAAATCTATCTTTACAATATTCCCATCTGAGAATGGACACACATTAATATTGAGAATTTCAGACATTTGGCTTAATTTTTAATTTGAGTAGCTTTAAAATTTTTTATTTTTTAGTTATGGGAGGTCGGTTTAATAACTTGCTGTGGAAGGTTTTTTGATATTTGTTTATATTTATATTTATTATATTTTGTTTATATTTATTATAAATAATAAAGCGTGATTTATAGCCCGGAAGAACATGTAAAGCAAATTCATTTAAGATATGAGCAGGTGAATTAATTATAAATGACCCAGTTACAATGTTGCAGTGTATTTGTATAACATTACTGGAAGGTTGGAGACATGTTGGCTTTAATGTTAATATTTCTATTTATGTACATATTTTTATAAGCAGTTTTTAAATAGTCAGCGATGTCTTGTAGCTCATATGACCCTATTGGTAGTTTTATTATTTTATCACCAATATAAAACAAATTATTATCATCAGCCACATTAGGTATTGAGTTGAATGTTTGAAAATCAATTCAACTGCACTCATATTCAACATCCCCTAGTTTTATAGGCGGTGAATAATTTGAGCGTAAAATTGAACTATTACCGGTTAAAGTGAATATTCTTGACATTGCGAGATTTCTTTTTAAAATAAATTAGAACACGGGATATACATATTTTTATATAGTTCTTTTTATTTAAAAAAGGTATCTTAAATTATATTATTCTTATCAATCCATGAATTATGCCTGTTTGAAAACCCCAACCATTTGACATAAACTCTATCACCCTTAGATTTTATATTTTTTTCTATCAAGTATATATTGCGATATTTTGTAGGCAAAAGTTCTTCCCTATAGAAACAGCCTTGTATTGGATTCCCTTCATAGTCCTCTAGTAAATATGTTGTAGGATTCGTAATACGTACTGAACGTATTTTAAAAATTTCTGTTGTCGAAGGCTCTATAAACATCAGTAACATTTTTTGATTTTAGAGCTTCAAACCATGCATATTTTGAAAAATTTTCGATGACTGTAAGCGTAAATTTATACCCCTTATTAGCTTTGGAATAAATGCCCATTTCTACTAAATCAGCTTGTCATAAATCATCGATACCATCTGTAATAACTCTTCGTCTTACGAATTTTTTCCGTGCTCTTACGAATTTTTTCCGTGCTGTTCGGCATAGTATATTGTAGCTGGTGGGTTAAATGGAAACTAAGATAAAAATTTAAAAATTTCGTTTTGCGTTTTTTTAGTTGTGATATTTCTTCTGTTATATTACTGCATACTTGGATTATAGCTTTCTTTAATATTTCTTGTATGTGTTTGTTTTGTGAATGTACATATAATTTTATTTTTTTATTCTGTATGTCAAGATTGTTATCATTGTCAATATTGATTCCAAGTATTCTAGAAACATTTTGTCCAAACTTATCAACAGTCATCTATTTAGCTTTTAATTACATAGTATATTAAGTTTCCTTCTCATAGTTCTTCGATAATAGAAACAAACTCATTCGTAGGATTGTTGTTGCCAGCTTGATGTGATGCTATCAACAGTTTTAATCGTTCTACTAATTCATTAGGATAGTCCCATTACATTTAGTTCGGTTTAACTTGTTTTACTCTCATTAAACCTTTGCCACAGTGAGTGTCATTCATTAACTTCTTAATAATGTGAATATATTTATATCCTTTGTTGGACTTGATTCGTTCATTGTCATTATAGTTTACTTTATGTGCGTTGGAATCCAACAATTTTTTTTATATATATCTAATTCCGTTGAGTCATACTTTGAAGGTTTTTTTATAAAAGAGTAGTTCAAAGAGGCCAGGGGTAAATGCCCAAATTTGATTTCCAATTGTGATTTTTTGATCATTAACTTTCAATGGTTTCCATTCTCCACTAGCTTCTTTATGCGGTTCATATACTGTATCCAATTTTTTATTATTATTCAAGATGGAAAGATTGATGACATCCTCTTCATTATTCTCCGAATAAAATGTGTCGTCATTTGACTCATTACTATAGTCTTGACTGAAATCGGTTTCATGTTCAACATCCTTGGAAATATTGGACTCTAGGATTATATCTTTCTTAATTTTTTTTTTTTTTTTTTGGGAACACTCGCCGTAATAGACTCTTAATAAGGACTCATATATTCCTTCTTAGCAATAGTTTTTTTTGGACTCATATATTCCTTCTTAGCAATGGTTTTTTTTGTTTTTTTGGTGTCTTTTCACTTGATAGCTTTAGAAGTTTCGCTATTGGTTCAGTTATAAGTTGAAATCTGTTTTTTAATTCATCAGTCTTGAGCTGCTCACCCATTTTAATACTCTGAAACTTCCTCTTTAGTACATTTTTAGAGTGAACAAGACGATTGAACATTTCTTCATCCATGGTTGAAATTATACTAACAGCACTAATTTATAATAGGGATATTTAAATGTAGCTATGGTTTTATGAATATATCAAAACATTTTCTATATCTTCCAGAGTCAATTTCATCATCTTTACATATTGTTAAAAACCCATATTTTTCCTTCCAACATTCATGACATATCTCTTTGAAAGTAACCATACTCATGTCACTTCCTACATGATCGTTATATATGTTTTAAATTAAAATCATCTTGATTAAACATGATGATCATATTAGCATTGTCACGTATCAAATGTTTTGGAATGCGTATATATGTTCGACATAAGTAAAATGAGTCAACACTTTTATGTCGCCATATACTGAAATAGATTTTTATTATTATTATATATTTATATTATTTTGTTTATCGAAAGCCACATCATCAAATATCATTATGGAATTTGGCTTAATATCATCAGGTTGTATAACATCCTCATTACTACTGAAAGTATACAATTGCATACCCTTTACTGAGGAAATACGTATTTTAAATATTCATATTTCGGTTGATAAAGAGATATTTAATAAATGTAAATATTTTGAAATTTTAATCCGTTAGGATTTTTAATCATGCCAAGCATTACAGTAGTCTTTCCACAACTTGATGGTCCCACAATTAAGGCTCGTATACTATTGGGTAATAACGAACTATGTCGGGGGTTTTCCATCCTGTAAAATTTAGATTGTTGCTTAACTTATCTCATTTTTATAACTATTATTTTAGACACATGGACTATTTATTTTATTTTTAATATTTTTATACCCTCCACCGTAGTATGGAGGGTATATTAATTTTGTCATTCCGTTTGTAACTCACCGCAATATTCATTTCCGACCCTATAAAGTATATATATTCTTGATCAGGGTAAATTTCTAAGACGATCTGTTCGTCCGTCTGTTGTAATCACGCTATCTTCCGAAGGAATTTGGATAGGGTGCTCAAATTTTGCATAGGGTTGTCTTTTGTCTGCAGGCAGGTCAAGTTCGAAGATATATCGGTCCACGTTTAGGCATAGCTCCCATATAAGGGTGCCCCCAAATTTTCGGAATCTTGGGGTTCTTGAGCGCGTTTTTCAACCGAATTCGCTGAAATTTGGTACATTGGGTTCATATTGGGTACTAAATGTCGCCACAAAAAATTATAAATATAGGTCCACTTTTTCTGGTACCTCCTAATTTTCAGTATTTTGGGGGTTTTGGTCGTATTTTTCCACCAAATTGGCTGTAATTTAATACTTTGGGTTCTAAATAGGTTCCAAATCACTCCACAAAAAATTATGAATATAGGTCAATTTTTTTTCGGGTGTTTAAAAATCAATTCAACTGCACTCATATTCAACATCCCATAGTTTTATAGCCGGTGAATAATTTGAGCGTAAAATTGAATTATTACCAGTGTTGCGTAGCAATGTAAATAAAAATAAATAAAACACAATAATTATAATTTTGAAATAAAAATTGGCGGTTTTATTTGTTATTAGTCGAAAAACTAATACTTATCTTGTATTTACAATGGTGTTGCTGGTGATGTTAATTTGACGAAGATCCGAAAAACAAGAAGCGAGTTTATTGAAAAAACGAGAAGGCCTAGTTATCCCAAGAGCGGCAGCTGTTTTTACTGGTTATAATTTGTCATCGTTAACTTTGAACGAGAATTCAATGTTGGACAAAAGAGTACTATGACAAATTATAGATATAGGAAAAGGATCGCATTTCATACTCTATACTAAAATGAACTTGTATATTACCGCCGCCCTTGAAACATCTAGCTATGTTACAACAACAAATTCCAATGTTATAGTAAAATAAATATAAAAATAAAAATAACAAAAGCGTAACCGTCAATTTTGAGCAATACTTTTTTTATTTTTTATAATTTCATTCTTATTATTATTACTTTTTTTCAAACAATCCATGGTCGATGCACCAACAAGACAATAGAAGACTGCCTTGAAACATTTTTTTTAATAGACATAGGTCTTGACTCATGCCGATGAACTCGGCCAACCTCACAGTGGACAAGGACCCGATACCACCCAACCGAATATTGTAAGTTGAGCCCAAGGAAACCCTGGGTTCGAATAGGTATGTGATTCTATAACCCTCGGGTAAACATCGGGACCAAGAATTAGGCCGAAGTGAGCGGACTTATGGAACTCGGGATCTCCCAGTTGCATCCCAGCATAGTGGTCCTTAATAAAGTCTGGAGCTGATTGCGATGGGGCGACCACATGCTTTAAGGACTTACTCCGTGCGGAAACACGTAGAAGTTGCGTCTGATCATGACACGACTGCAGAGTCAGTTGGCAGAATAAATCCTGACCAACATTTAAGGAACTTAGCTGGAGTTTGCTAACCAGAGTGGAGCATATCCTGCTATGTCCAGCACATGGGTCCAATAGCGTTCGGACTGGTACCTTTTTGTCCGGATGAACAATTAGTACCACCATTGTAGGCGCCAGAGTCACAATGGGCTGTATGGATTGAATTATCGGAACAACTGTCGGGGCGGACGAGATCGGACGAGATTTGACAGACTGACGTTTTGCTGAGGACTTCTTTGTACCGGACTAAATGGACATAGGCGACGAATTAGAAGGACGATATGAAGAGGTTTTTTCACCCGAAGGTCGGACGTCTCTATTACAAATTTTGTTGGAGTGGAGAAGTGTGTGGTGGTTCATTTCACACGTCTTACACCGTCGTTGACTGAAACAATCTTTTAGAATGTGCGATCGTGTTAAACAATTCGAACAAAAATTATTCTTTACCACAAATCGAATTATTTGTTCGCAAGGCAACTTCAGAAATTCAGGGCAGTCTTTCAAGAAATGCCTCTGCCCACACATTCCACATTTAGGACTATGAATACGACTGGATCCTGCCACTGTATGGTTACCCCGTGAATTTGTAGCTTTATAATGGAAAGTTGGACCATCCTGGGCGGGTGCAAGCTTCCGATGAGGAGACACCGTATTAATGGACCAACCAGAATCTTCTATTGGCCTAGGACTCGCTCGTGCAATTTCCCGATGAGGTGGAGCGGTTCCGTTTGTTTTGGTTGTCACGCCAATATCATTTGACAAAAGATCCAAGGGAGTATCAACTGTCCCCTGAACCAAAGTGTCCTGATTTAGCGTCAGAGTTGCCGAACGATTCTCCCGATGAGGAGAGGCAACGGTCACTTGGTTATGTGGAGCGTTAGTTACCGTGCAATTCTCCCGATGAGGAGAGGTATCTGATGCAACGCAATCATTGCGTTTTTCACCGTTGGTCTGGTTTTACAGGCATTAAGCCCTGGAGCATCAATGGTAATGTCTAGAGCGGAGTCCTGGGATCCTAAAGGAGCCAAGTTGTTGTCTTCGAAGGCTCTCTCTTCATCGGACATGGGGATGTCTTCATCCATAAAAAGAAGGGATGCTGCCATCTTGCTCAAATTTTCCATATCTGTGAAAAGATGGAGATGGTACGATAGAGAGAGGTGAACATATTAGTCCTCATTGGTCAGAATGACCAGCTTATCTACAGGCCGTCTTACGATACCGTTTTCTGTTTTAATATCCGCGACTCGAACATGACCGTCAATTCCCGGATAAACTTTAACGACGCGACCTAGTTTCCACGCGGTGGGAGGTAATTGTTCGTGCCGAAGAACTACTAAATCGTCCGGTTGAATATCACGTTGCGCGGTAATTTCCACTTATAACGATGGTGGAGGCTCCTTAAATATTCGTCTTTCCGCCGAAGGCAGAATTGTTGTGAGAGCGCTTTTAGTTTTCTGTACCGATTAACGATATCCAGATTCATTTATGATTGGCTCTGGAGGAGCAAGAATCGGAGCCCCGACCAGAAAATGTCCAGGTGTTAAGGCCACCGTAGTGTCAAGGCTATCATTCATAGGACAAAGTGGACGAGAGTTTAAACAAGCTTTAATTCTTGTTAGTATTGTTGAAAATACCTCAAACGTATATTTAAAATTTTTAGCAAATTTCCTGAAATGGATTTTAAAGCTTTAAACCGCAGCTTCCCAATACCCCCCCATTTGTGGGGCTCCGGCTGGGTTAAATTTCCATAAAAGCTCTTGATATTGATATTGTGAACGGGGCTTTTCACGGATTTCATCTAACGCTAATTTAAATTCTCGTTCTAACTTTCGAGAAGCACCAACGAAATTAGTGCCATTATCTGAGAAGATAGCCTTGGGACAACCCGGCGAGATATAAATCTATAAAATGCAAAAACGTAGTCGTAGACAAGTCAGAGGCTGGTTCTAAATGAATTGCTTTCGTGGCAAAGCATACGAAAACGCAAACATAACCTTTTGTAATTTTACAACATCTACCTGAAACGGAAAGGGTCGGAGACTGCACCAGGCGGCCATTTAATCTCATTACTCCTTCCTTATCCAGGAATGGATTTAATGACAGAATGGAGCTTTTAGAATGGAGTGGCCGTTTTTGAAGCAAATCGTGGTATTCCTCAGCATAATACGCCTTTTGAGCTAATACAACAAGACGAAACCTTACGGCTTGGATTTCGGAACTCGTTGAAGTGGAACCCTCAAAATGGTGTTTACCTCTATGAACAGGATGGTAATTATAGAAAAATCTAAAAATGCAGGCAATGGCTTTTATCGCCATATCTATAGAAGAAAACTTATTTAATATATCCTCGTATCCTCTTGAATGAAAGTCACGTGACTTTTTACGTGACGAAGTTCGACATCAGCATCAGCAGAAACATTTTGTATTTCCCAGTTTCAACTATCCAAACCCAGCCACTGTGGCCCATGCCACCAAATATGCGAAGAGGCCAACTCCGAAGGAGTAAGTCCTCGACTGCCTAAATCCGCAGGATTATCCTCAGACTTTACGTGATACCATTTATGCTGCCCTACATTTTCCTGAATACGACATACACGATTTGCCACAAAGGTTGACCATGTAGATGGGGTTTTCTGAAGCCAGGAAAGGACGATCGTAGAATCGGTTTAACAGTAAATCTTATTAAAGTATATGTCGATTTCATTCAGAATGCCCTTCAGAAGTCCAGAAGCTAATACAGCGCCACATAATTCTAAACGAGGTAACGATATGAACTTTAGCGTAGGGACTTTTGTTTTACAAGAGAGCAAAGTTGTGAAAATTTCTCCATTGGATTTTATGATTCGAATAAATGCTACCCCCGCGTATGCCTTTTCTGACGCATCAGAAAATATTGAATCCAACGAGGAATGGAAATAGAATTTACGCCCTCATATGATTCAACAAATTTGTTCCATTCGCGTTCTGTCGAAGACGGAAGCGAATCGTCCCAATCCATGTTATCGAGCCAAATGCGTTGCATGATTATTTTTGCCAAAACTATTATAGGCCCTAACCATCCTACTGGGTCGAATAATTTAGCGATGGTGGACAAAACTTCCCGTTTAGTGTATTTGGACCGTTGTTCCAGGGGTTTAACCCTGAAATAGAACTGGTCCAGCTTGGCATTCCAAAGAATACCAAGTGGTTTGGAACTACTCGTAAAATGTGGTTTGGAACTACTGTCTCTATATCGTGATAACCGGCTAAAACGTCATCTAGTACATGCACTTTCGAAGTATATGTGCCGCTAAAGGAAAATCATTTTCTGTATCCTCGGCTAATTGAAGCAAAGTCCGTATCGCAAGATATGGAGCACAGTTTACTCCGAAGGTAACGGTTTGCAGTTCGAAATCATGAACCGATTTGTTGGGAGAATCACGAAAG